>NW_026622874.1:27766271-27908771 GCF_023065955.2 Ursus arctos | reverse complement strand
AGATTTAGAATATGAGTTTTCCATTTGAAATGTGAAGGGTTGGGAAGTGATCTCCATTGTTGATAGGTTTTATAATCTCTTGTAAATGGATTACTGCTTTCACCCTCCTGCCACCATTTTGGTGGAATCAAAAACATGCTCTGTCCAAGTAAGGAGGAGGGGAGAGCTTTAAAAAGACTTCACATGCTTAAAGAATAAATGAAGAAAATGGCCATGTTCTTATCCTTTCCAACATTTAAATTTGACAGTTCAACAGATGCATTACCTCTCAGCTCATCAAGTGGTTTAGCAATTTCCGTGAGTTTTACTACATTCAGATGGAGAAGTACGCGCGTCAAGCCATCAACGATGGAGTCACCAGTACCGAAGAGCTGTCTATAACCAGAGACTGTGAGCTGTACAGGGCTCTGAACATGCACTACAATAAAGCAAATGACTTTGAGGTAGGAACTCATCTTTATTGTTTGGTCATCTCCCTTTTTTTAAAAAAAAATATTAATTTTCTTTGGCAATGTCCTCGAAACTGTGTTAGTCTTGTTACCGCACACGAGCATCCCGCAATAGGGTAAGAGGCAGAGCAGCAAGGAGGACCCCCCCCACTCTGTGGGGAGAGTCATGGGGGACTGACCCTTTTCTACGTCCTTTCCCATTCCCCAGCTCTGCGCTTGCATGAAGACCCATGAGCCACAGAAAAGGGAACTGGAGAATTCAAAGAAAATTGCAGCAAGTAACCCACACACAGTGTCTCCCTTTCCAGAGGAGAGGTCCCCACTCTAACAGGCTTTTTTGCTACTTGGGTTCTGGCGTGTTGACTGAGCTGACATAGGCTATGCGCAATGATCGCTGCAAAAAGTTGTTTTCTAAAAAAGTCTAGAAAGGTGGATGGGGGAGTGATTCTGTGGTTTCTACTTTAATCAGCATTTATTTCCTTTATGGAAGAAATGGTACGAGAATTTACTAAGTATATACTGTAAGACAGCCACCAGCATCTTTTTATGGTTTTTGTTTCTGTTTTTGTTTTTTTGGGGGGAGAGCCTAGTGTGTTTCTCTCGCCTATGTGTAGCTTCCCAAGCACGCTGCTGGTTGTTCATACACCCTCACACACGCATACACACACACACGTATATCTACAACATGCATATTCTGGATACACACAAAGCGGTATAGATGATTCCCAGAAAGCAACAGCTACACAACAATGAAAGATGTGTGGCTACGAGTAAGGCGTTTCTCTACTGTCTAATGCGGTGCCTCAGCAAACATTTTTCATGGCAACGTGATGACTCTCCACGAGACAGCACTAGCAAATCTCCCAGTCCTCACAAAGGCATTTTGCTGAGCCCTGCTGGCTGAGGCAACAATAGTTAGAGGGGGGAACGTGGCAGGGTTCTGCAGGCTGAACCCCCGGCAGTGAGTGTAGATAGGCTTTGGGTGACTTGACCATGTTGGTCCTTTTCTTGTATTATCTTGAGGATAGGAAAGTTCTTCTCCCACATCTGCTCCTACAGGGGACCTTATGTTACTAAGCTTGCTTTCCTCATGTAGATAGGCACCCAGAAACACCCAGGAGGTTGGCTACTTCAAAGGAAGAGAAGGGCATCTTGGTCTAGACTTGTCAATGAAAGCACCTGCGGAGTCTTTGGGGGCCCTTCTCGCGCTGTTTCTGGCAGGACAGAGCAGCCTGGTGGCCGAGCAAGCACCAAAGGTGGAAATTTAGCCGTAGGGAGGTCATGGTTTTCCCTTGAATGTTTGAACGGTTCTACTGCGAGCCAATTTATCTTCGTTATCCAAGACGAATATGTTTTTCTTGCCAAAAGTGTTATGAGCAAGGTTTCTCTTTGGTTGAACACATTACAAGTGGGGATCCTTCTTGTATTGCTTCACTGTTGTAAAATCTGTGTTTAAAGTCTGTTGTCAGAGAGCACTGGTTTACCATCCCGACAGAACTCTCTAACAGAATTTCCTCTAGAGCTGACGCGTAGCTAACCATTTTAAAGAAATCTTATGAAGACTTGCATTTCTTTTTCTCCCCCTTTCTGATAAGTCTTTTGCTCTAAACTTTACCCAAAGAGAATTCAACTGTGTGCTAATGAACTCTTTACAGCTGATAACGGCAAATATTTGTTTGGCGGTGTGCGTCAGGCTTCCTAAAAGAATTGCCCAAGATTCACGCGATGAGTTCTGCATTTTTGCTGTGTGGTATACTCGAGAGGACAAATCCTTACAGTGCACATTAGGATTTTTAGGGTTCTTAAACCATACCTGGTTGGAATGTAATCCCCTGATCACACAGCACAAGGGCCAAAATGACACAAGCAGGGGCGGCTGGCATGAAGACGTACCCAACAAGCTGCTCCATTTAGCATCATCTAAATCCTCCCCTAATATGATTAACATCTGATATTTCTCTCTTTGTGAATCATACCCACTTCCAGCCAGGACACCTCTCCTTTATCTGCAGTGCCTATTTTAAGACTGCTTCAGTGCAAGGAGTATGGGGCCCAGGGAGCAGTTTTGTCACTTCTCATGTGACTTCAGACAAGTTATTTGTCTATTCTGGGTCTTTTCCTTCTTCAGTAAAAAACTAGGATCTTTCCGGAAATGTGGTAAGAAAGACATAAAGCAGAAACATGGATTCTGTGCTGTTCCCTGCACTCACACATAGGCGCATACGCATACACGCGTGCCCGCCGCCACGGACGATCACTAAACAGCATTTCATTCCGCCTCCCAGTTGGGCGCATTTACTAACAGCAGCTCTGGATACGATGATCCCTTCTTTTCTGTGCCTTTGTCCATGGAGGTCAGTGCTTAAGTGAGATGCTTAAAAAGCCACTGGTCTTATCAATGTAGCTTTACCACCGCGGGCCACGGCCACGAGCCGCAAGTAGACCCGGCACCTCAAACCGAATATCTCAACTGATACTGTGTGCACCGCTTGACTTCTATATTTAAGTTTCCCCTCTGAAGATCAAGTAAAGTGAGTCTTCGAGGAGCAAGGGAAGAGGATGGCCAAGTAGAGAACTGTACGCCTTTTTTTTTTTCTTTTCTAATTTTTAGACAGGGATGAAGCATGGTAGAGAGACTTTGAAGTTATGGCTGCATGTTGCCCAAAGATCCAGTCAGTGTAAAGGAATATATATATTAACGCAATTGAGTATTAGCTGGTCAATTAATAAAACAGCTTGTTGATGGCATTTTTAAGTTTCTCAATCAGTTGTTTATAACAATAACAAAAAAGCTAACGTTTATTGGCTGTACTATGTCCTGGGCACTCTTCTAAATGTTTTCCCGTATTAACTTTTTTAATGTGAGCGATAATAATGATATGGGTGTTCATAGAAGAAAATGCTTAGTTTGCCTAAAGCTTTATACTAGTTTTTGAGTAATTCTAAACTGGTGGGAACAGGTAGAGCTAGGGAGAGAGAGAATGGAAAGAACACTTTCCCTCCTTCACTGTGACTTTCTTCTTCCTTCTTTCTCTTCTGCTGCTTGTCTGTTTTCAGCTTTCTGCCCCGTCTGCCTCTGCCTCTGTGCTGAGCTTGCTGGTGGCCCCTCTGTCACTGCCGAGCACCATCCCCCTCCAGCCCCTGCTGCTCGTGGCTCTCAAGGCCAGAGTGGTTGCTGACCCCTGGCCTACAGGAAAATAAAGCAGATGGGGAAGGTTTATCACCAGCGAGGAGGGAGTGGCTTGAATCTCTCTCCTCCTCTAGACCCCGCGTTTCCTGGCCTTTATGAGTCAGGACCTTCTAAGTGACAGGAGGGCTTGTTCTGCCTTTTGTATCAGTTTACACAATGGCCAAGATTCTTGGCACAGCCCTCAGCCTCAGTGTGCTGAGAGCTTGAGAAGACCCAGGGAAAGTGGGAGAAGACACGGCAGGGGGAGGGGCGTGCACGCCACCGTCAGTCCGTGCAGGAGGAAAGAAAGTTGGCCACTCACACGGGGTGGGGCATCTGGCTTCTGAAGGTGAGTGTGCGAAGGTGTGCAGGAAAGGGGTGTTTAATTACAGACTGCATCTTTCACTCCTACTTCTCACGTTTAATGAGATTGGCAACAATAAATTTGTCTTTCCAGGTGTTATGGTATATATTTCCATGCTTCATTCTCACTTCGCTTTGAAGAGGTTCCAACATATTTTTATGGGGAGGGAAAGGAGGGTTGGGATCCCTTCCCAGTTTTTAAATCATACTGATACTTCTGACTTTAGGGGCAGATGAGTTGGATTTTATGACTTTTTGGTTTCCCTCACAACTGTGACAGGAAGGAAGGTAACGATGGTTGTCAATTTCCAAGGCTGCCCGGCGCGTCCCCTGTCATTCTCCAGTACCAGGAGGGGGTAGCTCTTGCCCCTCCGTGCTCAGCTAGCAACCCCCCCCAGACCTGCGGGTGGTACGCATTTACCTGCAGGCAGGAGCCACGTGCCCTGTAAGAGTGACTAGCCCCCATCGCCCTCCCTCAAGACCCAGGTTTGGGGATGGGAGGCTGAGAAAGAAACAGAACCTGACTCACCGATTAGCGGGCTCGTGCAGACCATCTCCTAAGTCATTGACATCCTGCAGAGCAGATGCTCCCTCCCAGAGCCTGGGGTTCAACTTTATTCCAGGTGTCACATGACCGGCAGACCCACTTCTGTGTCGTCTCGCTTTCCCCTTAGAAAGAGAAAATAAAAACACAGCACCCCTCCCATCCCACCCCCACCCCAGACACTGAAATACACGTGCTGAATACATTCTCTCCACCCCGCCCGCCCCCCCTGCCCAACCCTCCCGCTTCCCACACAACCCACGTTTAAGAAGATTTAATGTATTTGGAAATCTTTCATTCACATTGTCATCCCTTTAAAGAAAAATGAGGACAGGTGGATTTAGGAAGCGCTTCCCTCCGCTCCAAATAGATACTTAAATATGAGTGATCATTTGGGAAACTGGCACATGAGTGAAAACCTTTTACTGCTGTTGCAGTCTTTTGGCCTCTGAGCTGCTGAGCTGTTTGAGTGATCACATGACACACACCCTTGGTGGGCGGCTAGGAGGAAAAGAGACTCTTACCATTTCTTCCCCTGCCAGTCCCGCCACTGACAAGCCAAATTGATCTTTTAAGAGACTAAATGAATGTTCTCTAAATATATGTATACACATGGCTGTCTGGGAAAATATTCCTGTACAGAATGATGGCTCGAAGTGTAAGGGAGACAACGGTAAAGACGCCGGCTTCGAGGTGGGCAGGAAGGGCTGGGGGGTGAGGGTGGGGGGCAGTGGCAGGATGGTGCACGCACGGAGCTTCGTTTTTGCACCACTGTCCTTTTGGGATTCAAGGTGTTGATCAGTATAATGAAGCGGGCCCATTGATTTATCATCTATTTGGTAATGTCGTTGCATTTTTAGCTCCCTGTGTCTTTTTTGTCATTGGGTTACATTCAAGCACAGTAAGATCAGCTTTAAAACCTCCTTACTCAACAGCTTTATTAGTTATAGCATTCCATGACCTTTCTCAACATTCTTAAAGAAAAAGATACAGTGTAACGTCGCTTTACTTTGCTTATTGTCCTTTGTTGGGGTGAACAAAGCATTTTCTACAGTGGCTATAGCACATAATTATACAGCTTTCAATGGCAGTATCTTGGCACATATCAAAGTTCAGAGAAGCCTTTAGAAAAAAAAAATGTTTTGTGGCAGCCTAGGGAGGGTCTCATCTTTCCTTCAGAAAATAGTTCAAGGCTCTTCTGTCAAGCTTCCCTACTTAGAGCTTTTTCTCCTCCTGCTTCATAAAGTTTAAAGCGGATTCAGTGGAGTTCTATGATCTATTTCCTTTGAAAGATTGTTCCTCAGCACAGAGAGGCCCTTTGACTTCAAGAGTTCACAGATTCATGTCTTTAGGTATCATATGTCTGACCTTATCAGTTACTCCATTTAATGTCGGAGAAAAAGTCTCAACTCTTTGTGTTTGTCTGTTTTGCCTCTGTGAAATGATTTGGTGAAAAGACCATCCTTTTTAACACACCACTGAGAGGCCGTTTCTGCTGCAACCTACCCTGTGGCTTTTCTCTCTTAAAAAAAAAAAAAAAAATTGTCCTTGTGTTTTGTGTATGGATGAGTTCACAGTGAGAATAGAATTATACAAGGGCAGACGCACACACAAAAAAAATCTTTTGCTTTCCTCCCTCCCCGCCGCCGCCCCCCCCCCCCCACGATCTATTGGCTCTCTTGGTGGCTGTACCCCAACAGGAGAAGCCATTTAGCAAACACAGAGGTGGCAGCCGTGGTGCTGGGATGGCAGTGGGTTTTCCCTTGCTTCGACCTACCCCTAAGGCCTTCATAATTAATTGTCCTTCAGAGATGAGGGAAGTTCAGAGACAGTGTGTGGAGTGATGCCTATTGTCTGACATTCAGTTCTCCTTGCCTCTGCTCTTTTCCTTCATCCCACAAAGGGTTATCAATAGGAGAAAGGGAGCAAGTTCTCTGCGGAAAGCCGCTGGTGGTGGTTGGAGCTTTCGGTGGGATGCTAGCATTGTGTTCGGCCCATCCTGGCTTAAATGTCTGGAGAAGTTCTAACAGCCTTTTGAAAACGAGCCTGTTTATTTCGCCTAGATTAAACAAACTCATTTACCAGCCTAAAGCTTGTTCAAAAGTTGGCGATCCCTTTTCACGTGGCAGATAATATTTTAAATCAAATTTCCTCGTCCTCCTCCCACCCCCGGATTTGATTTCACTGTAATCGTTGGGTTCTTCTTCAGCCGCAGGGCGGAAAATTTAGTGCTCGTTCACTCATTTCTCTTAAGTATCTCCATATAAATTTGCAAGAGCAAGTATTTTTTGCAAATGCTCTTTCTGGTGAAGCAGAGGACTTTGGTTCTTGAAAGTAGATCATTCTCTTTTAAAAATATTGTGTCACCTTCAGTGATTGCCTTCAGCCAATCTTCAGTGCTATTTGGTAACATGACACAAACCAGTGCAAACTGTGTGTCCCCCAACCCCTGCTTTTGGCTGACACACAAACGAAAGATGTGGTGTAGAGACAGCTATTTGAGAAGTAAAGGAGGAGGGCCATTAATGATTATTATACTTCTGTTCCTGTTAAATAGGGTGAAGCCAAGAAAAACAAATATAATTGTTCTTCCAAAGAGCGGTTGAACTGGCACATTAGAAAGCTTTAAGATCACTTCACTGTAGGGTGCACAACGGCATCGAGGCTGAAGGGAACCATATCTCAAGGAGATCTCTGGGCCTCTCAGAGCAGCTCCTCCTGGAGGAAGGGACCCATCAGGATGGCCAGAAGTGATTTCTGTCCCCGTAGCCTCCTTGAACAACTTTCACCAGAGACCTTTTGGTATTTAAAGAGAACCTGTGTATGGAAGTTGACACAACTAATATAGTCATACCGAAAAGGGGGTCATAAAAAATTAAAGTTATTCTTATGAATCTTTCATCAGAAGCAATGGAAAGGGACACGAGTGTAGTCTCAGTCCTTTGTGCTGCAAGCTCTTCTTCCGGGCTCTGGGCTATTGTTCTTGCAGCTCCTCAAACAGACTTTCACTTTCAAACTGACAAAAGTCACTTAAAAGCCAGACAGCTGTACTAACACACCCACCTTAGCGAGCGGGAGCCGCGGGCAGGTGCCGAGCCCTCTGAGAGACCTCCTTTCACATGGGCGGGGGCTGCTTCCTCCCGCCTGCCTGCTGCCTGTGCCCTCGTGCCCAGGGTGGCCATATGGGGCCCTTTTGTGTCCCACGCCCCCTCCCCGGCCCTCAGGTGCCCCCAGATTTTTCTTGCCTTCTCTTTGTAGCCTGAAACAGGGACGTCTGTGATCATATTGATACCTCAGGTGGGATGGCCAGGGCCAGGTTCGAGAAAAGTTTGAACACAGAACTTGGCAGAAGACAGAGGGAGTTTGTCTCAAAACTCTCTCCTTCCATTTCCCCCTTGCTTCTCTTTATTCAGCCTTTCTCCTGCCAGTCTGAAGCTCTCGTGAGCGCTTCAGATTGCTGCTGCCGCCTCGGGAGTACCTTGGGTCGGGTGAGAAACACGCACCGGTGGTGGGGACAGGCCTCACCTCGGGACTGAGGGTCCAGCTAGAGACAGATAGGCTAGGGAGTTCTGTCTGCGTCCCAGGCCTCGGGGCAGCCGCCGCCGTGGGCCGTGACGAGTCCTCCCTGTGTGTGTATTACAGGCCCCCCCCTCCCCTGTCACCTTGTGTACAGTCTGGTCTGTGACACTGATGGTGATTATGTCATTATTTTGCTCTGGGGGCCCTGGCACATCTGCAGAGCCCAAGCACATCTTCTTTGTGGCGCTGGCAAACATCCCACACCACAAATGCTTCATTAGCCCTGCTGCCGGCCTCCTTGCCAGACGCGAGTGCCCAAGCCCAGGCTTCTCTCTGCTCCGTTCTTTTGTGTCGCTGATGATCATGTATTCATCTTCCCGGTTCTTCCCCATTTTCCTCGACTTCTGAACTCCAGATGTCCCAGTTTTCTTGCCCAAATCACTCTGAGGTCTGCAATGAGAAGCAGGGTGACTCTGCCGCTTAACCCCTCCTCACCTCTTGCCACCTTCCGACTTCTCCATTCCCCAGATGGACGGTGACTTTGAATAGCTCCCCAGCGTGAGGGCTTAACATTTTCAAACTTGCAGTTTGCACAAATACCCAGGGACTGCTCCCAGCGTATGACGGTAGATCGGGTTGGGATTAGGAGTTATTAGCTGCTGCTTATTGGACAGATGCCTTTCTCCTCCATGCCACTCCTTTCCTCTTCTTGGCTCCTTTATTTCCTTTCTACGAATTGCCACATTTTACCAATTTTCAGAAAGCAGACTAAAATGTGAGTACAGAAAAGATTCTTCATGCTTCACTGTGCATGTTATGGTCATCTGAAGGTTCTTTTTCTCTGAATGGAATCTCCATCTCCACTCTACCCCCTACCAAAGTCTCCTGCTTCCTTCTGCAGCCCTAACCTCCCCAG
This sequence comes from Ursus arctos, assembly GCF_023065955.2. NCBI lineage: Eukaryota > Metazoa > Chordata > Mammalia > Carnivora > Ursidae > Ursus > Ursus arctos. The sequence continues at coordinate 27,899,811 of NW_026622874.1, read as the reverse complement.
CCCCCAACAATGACCTATTATTAGATATTTAAAGTGATTAGCACTTGGCCCTTTTGGAAAGGAGCTAAAACATTTCCCTTAAGTTTTATTCTGTGTGTTTCGCAGAACCACAGCCTTTGTTAAGGTGTGCTGGTTTCTCCATAAACTGCAGTAAATGTCAGAGTTTAATATCTTGGGCTGTGATGGGCGCTCCATAATTGGGATGTTTAATTTCCCCTTAAATTTGAATGAATTGGTCTGTGTTACCATACTATGAGTAGCTTTTTCAATGGACAGTTTAACCAGTTTTCATCTCCCAACCCACTGCAACATAAGATGTTTGAAATGTCTCATCTTTGAGTAAAACTGAGATTTTTCGTTTTAAGGATTAAGTTCATATTTTTATGGGAATCATGGTCAGACGCTAGGACAGACACTGGTGAGGAATAAAGAAGTCTCCCTGCGAGGAATGAGTTGTCGAATATTACCGCACCTGAACACTTTCCAGTCACGGAGCCCCATTCCGAATCTTTGGAACGATCTGGCTGGGAGAGTGAAGGGAGAGATGGTCAGATCAGTTGGCTACCCAGACCCCCAGGCAGGAAGCCGGTGAGGAGAGGCTGGTACCTGTCATTGATGAAATCGTCTTCGAAAGACTCAGGATGTCCCCAGAACATTCCCAACCCTCCATTATTAGCTCATTATGGTTTTATCACCCATGGGTTTATTTAAACCTTTTTTTTAAACCTAACTGCATTCTCAGAGTATACCACTCCTCAAGATAATAATTCTCTAAATTTATTACCTGCTGTGAAAATTGTATCTTCTTTTTACAGCTCTTAAAGCGATTTCCCTGGAACTCCAAAGGGATCTCCCTTGTTATAATATCCTGGGATTTGTGAACAGGACTGTGGCCATATTCTCCATTTCCTTTCTGATTTTATAGACTTTGATCATTCCTCCCTCTTAATCTTCATCTCTCCAGATTAAGGGGCTCTAATCCTTTTTAAAAGTCTAATCTCATACAGTAAGTGGGCTGCCCCGATCATTTTCGCTGCCCTTCCGTAATGCGTTTCCGGCATGACTGTGTCTTCTCGAGGGACAGTTGCACTTACCAGACCATGGGACAGAAATCCAGCCGTGGACAGCCACACTACAGTTTGGTGGTTGTACCTCTCTCACACACACCCAATGCAATTTATTTTGTTTGCCCCAAATTTTATCCTTACAAGTCGGATTTCTTGAGTAACATCTCAGTAGCACTTTTTGGTTAAGATGATCCCACGAGACCAGTCTATAAGACTCTTGGCAAGTGTTCTGGCAAATCTGAATGCGTCTCCAGGACATACCCCGCCAAATAAAAAATGGGCAGATCCACCGTGCTGTCTGGATGTTTCCAGTGTTTTTGTAGATAAAGTATCAGGGTATTTGATATCATGAAGACATGGCCTTAGTCTTGGGCTTAAGTCTATAAAAATGATAAAACTAGGGCAAGAAAGCTGTGGTCTCTAAATTATTCTCAGGCAGGAAACAAAATTTTCGCTTACAAGTAGGTGTTATTTTATATGAAAGCATCATCTTGAAATCTTAAGAAGGAAATCCTTTGGGGAGTCTTTGCAATGTCCTGAACTAATAATAGCGCAGAACCTAAGAGCATGGATTCCGGAACTGGTTCCTGGGGTCAGATCCCAGCTCCTGAAACCTTGACAAGTGTTTTACCCTCCCTGTGCCTCAGTCTCCTCATCTATAAAATGGGGAAAATAATATCAACTACCTCACAGAGTTGTCTTGAGAATTAAATGAATATACATGACTATATTAGCACAAAGTAAGTGCTGTGTAAGCATTTGCTTTTATTAATTCATAGAGCCAAGTAAAAGTTACCTTGTTGCCATTATCAGTAGCTCAACTATTGCACCATTTCCTGCTGACCCTAAATAGGCAAACAAACAAATGAGCAAACAGGGAGTTCTCATCAGAATTGGGACAAAGAGTCAATGCAAAACTGGGTTTAAGAAGAGAAAGTGATTCCTCCTGTGCCAGGTGTGGCTGTAAAGGTGACATCAGCCTGGAACAGCCCCAGGATTCTGGAGTCATTGGTTCCAGATGAGAAGGGCCGCAATGAGGGGATGGGATCTGGCAGAGGGAGCGTGAGTTGGAGGACCTGCCACTGGCAACACCTGTCTCGCTGGGCTCTACTTTGCTCACCCGTAAAGTGATAAGATGAAACACAGAGCTTTGTTCTATCTCTGAAATTCGGTGATTCTGGAAGATGTTCTGCATTCTTGAAATAAATCCTGGGCACGATGCAAAGCTTTAAGCAGTGACTGTGGAACCCTTAGGAATCCAGATGGTGTCCATGTGGGGCCACTTCCGCCCTTGTGGCTCTGCTGTGGCCTAATTATCTCAGTGAAAATCTCTAGGGTGCCCATTTTCGTGTTCTCCCAAGGCCCTCTTTGCAGATCTAAATCTCAACACTTGCCCTTGGAGACGTGGCAACTCCCTTGCTGGGATTATAGAGACTAATTTTTTAAATTCATAAACGTTTATTGACTGAACTGGCACGAGTCATTATACTTGCTGCTCGCTTTATGTGTTGTGTTGGCTAGGGCAGCCAAACAACAAGGACATTTGTCCTGAAGCCCTCATTCCAGTGGGTTTTCTAGGAGATAGTACAGAACTGAACAAACTAAGAGACAGTGCGTATGCCTGTCCCCACACGTATCCCACTATGCCACACCTCCACCCGAACCTCTGTAGAACACACGACATCCGCTCTCGTTCAGGACAGAGTTGTTACGGACAGCTACCTCCACTACTAGGCTGGGTTGGTGGTTCTGGCAAAAGCAACACCTCCCTTTTCTTTTAAGGATTCCCAACGTGGTGATAATCTTGATCATGAAAGTCTTTCCCAGCGGGATTTTGTATGTGTTCACGTGTTTGTGGCTGGTAGGTATCAAATTGTCACACAAGTCATTTGGATATGTATTTTCCACCTTTTTATGGTCATGGTCCCCAACTTCTGTTTTGTGGGGTGGGGGGGGGAAGGCTACCATAGCATTTTAAAGTAAAATCTGGTTCTAAAAGTGACTTAGTAAAAGGTAGTTATGTTGACTGAGAACAAGTGTGGGGGTTTGAGTGGCGCTAAAGGCAGAGAAACAACCAGAAGCAGAAGTGGGTGGAAGAAGATGAAAGGCTCTGGTTTCAAGGCCACTGTGTTTCCTTTAATGTAGAGACAAGTTGCAAAGATTTGTCATTTTCAGCGGCCTGACAGTATACAAGGTAATCTGTATATCGATTCCTGTAATTGCCTTTTGGCAGGACCAATGCAAGGGCCAATCCCTGACAGTGTCCTAAGACTCCTCCCCCCCAAACATTACCTCACCTCCCGTTAGATGTTGGCATGGGTCTAGAGGGCTCCCAAAGACCCCTGGGGCCATTCAAGAATCTGTTTCTCCCCTTTTCCAAACTATTTACCTTTCTTGAAAGAGGAATTTCAGAGCCATTCCCAAGCTCTTAGGTTGCTTTGAAATACAGCTTATCCTTCCTTTTGCAAAGGGTAATTGTGGAGGAGAGACCAATAGAATACTCTAGAAACACAAAACAGAATTTCTCTGACAGAACAAAGATCCCAGGCCTTTCTCAGAGCAGCCCCAATATGACTTGGGGTGCATACTCTGTTGTCAGCAGAGTGGCGGTCTCTCCCAGTTTCCAGTGTTCTCCGAAGCACTCTTTTATTACCCGTACCTCACAGTGCCCTCTCTGGTGCTCGCCGTGGGTGATGCTGTTCTCATCGTCCTGCCTGAACCCCACTTCCTAACAGTTTCTCCCTGGGCTCCTCACTCGCAGGCTCCATCAGCACGAATACAGGGCACACAGACTAGTTTCCATGTTAGCCTAGGCAAAGCTTAATTACGAAGATAAACCTGCTGCAGAAAACAATCACGTAATGCATTCTCGAACGAAACAGGAGTAACCATGGATTATCTGTGCCCCAGCTTCCTTTCGTGCAATATTGGAGAGTTTATGTCTTGTTGTTTTTGGATAATCTCCCATCCAAGAATGGCACCAAGCTTGGCCCTATTTATTTTACCACCTCACCCAGTAATTGTAGCAAAAGTTAAACTTTAAGCACTATCAGCCTGTCTTGAACTCGGATACCAATGGCACAGAATTCGTGGGGCCGCCTCGAAGGGAAGTGAGTTAACACTGCACTGTGACCGGTAGGCTGCTTGTTTTTCCATCTAAATATCGAGCTGATTCATCTGATGTGTTGTGAAGGAGGCACGGATTCCTCCATCTTGTACATTTGAATGTTTCCTGGCAGGAACGTTCCCAATGAATAGCTTGTCATCAAGGCAGAGCAAGACTGAAGTCTCTCTGGGCCTTGGTGACCTCTGGGTGTGGTCTCACTCTGTTCCCAGGGACATGGGCCGCCTTCCATGCACCTGAGGAATGGCATGACGTTGCAGGTTGAATTTGGGTGAATCGATCCCTGCTACCCTACAAGAACAAGTAGTGTGCTGACCCAGTGAGGCACGCGGGATTAGTGAAGCATGAAAGCGCATTCAGGAACGTTGTCAGCCCTCAAGTTTGGCTAAGAGCAGAGGCTGGCAAACTATGGCGTATGGGCCAAATCTGGCCCTCAGCCTGTTTTTTATGACCCCAAGCTCAGAATGGTTTTTAGATTTTTTAAAAAGTTGTAAACAAGAAGAAGACTGTGCAACAGAGACAGAATGTGGCCCGCAAAGCTTATGTATTTACTATCTAGCCCTTTGCAGAAAAAGTTTGCCAAGCCCTGGCTCAGATTGTTTCGCTCTTTTGGAGAACATGGACTCTCTCTGAGTCCTGAGGTTGCAAAACTCCATGATTCTTCAATGCAATAGTCTTGGTCCAGGTCTTACCTGAATAGCCTACCATATGCATAATTCCAGCGGGAGCTTCGGGTTGTGTTTAAGATCTAAGAGCATTTCAACGTATCCTGGGGGGTAAAGAGATTAAGAAAGTATTAGATTTTCATTTTTATTACTTTTTCTCTGATTTTCTTTTCGTGGAATTTTATTTTTTCATTTGTTTTGTCTGTTTAAACTTGGAGTCACTCTTTGAAACCTGTGCAGAGTTCGGGGGGGGGGTGGGGAGGAACATTTACTCCATCACCACCAATAATATGACAATCGTTGTGTTTCCTGACACGATACCACTAAGACTTCTAAGCATGAGCAAATAAACTAGCCATTTTTATCATATTTGGTGAACCAAATTTCAGTGCCACAAAATAATTCTGACGGTGCCACAGAGTGTATGATGATGACATTGGCCGTTCTGTCCCTGGCAAGCTAGTGAAGTCCCTCTTTTTCTGGGGCTATGGGAGAGAGAGTTTTATTTCTCTTGATATCTCTACACAGAGTTACCAATGGAATGTTTAGACAGTTTAAAAAGCATACACACATTATTAGCAGGTCAAGTAGGTGTGAAGACATTCTTTTTTATTCCCGAAAGTCACAATTAGTCAAAACGCTCCATCCAAGCACAGTTCTTGATCATCATGTGATGTTTTTACCAACACATACATTACCAACATCTTAGAGGTGTTCAAGTTTTATTGCGCATTCTGTATTTTCTAAATAGCCACTTTTAAAAGAGAAAGACACAGTTTAGGTGAGGAAACAAAGAAAGCTCTAGGGCGTGCCTCGGCCTCCATGCTGCTGTCAGAGAAGCCGGTGCGAGGGGTGATAGCCTGAGCCTCCCCAGCCTCTCACTGCCCACACTACGCACCAAAGTCCACTTCCCTGATGCCTCTTCATGGAGCTTCACTGTCCTTTCAAGGTAGACCCTTAGCCTCCCTACTTGCTCTTTCCATGTGCTCTTCATTCTTTTTATTACACGTCCTCCAGTAGGGCCATTTCCACCATGTCCTCTCTGGTGGCTCCTCTACCGGCATTTCTACGGACTGGTACGGCGCCGGAGGATGCCAGGCGGGTTCCCTTGGAACTTTTCCTGCCACAAGCTCAATGTAGGTCCCTGCCGCAGCGACAGACGGAGAGACATGCTTTCCTTTTGCCACTTTTTCTAATTATCCCTGCAGCTCTTTCAGTCTGGCTGGGAGCAACCTGGGGGCCGTTGTGTGGGTCTCCCTCCCGCTCCATCCCCACCCCCGCCCCTGGCACATTAACATGACATTGCATGGTGTGCACAGAACGGGAACAGCTTCCACCAGCTGAAACCTCTGATCCCAAACCCACTAGAGAGTTTGGCTTTTGGATTTTGGCAAGAAGGCCTGTTGCCCATCAGGTCAGCATGAATAAAGATTTCTTTCTTCCTTTCTTTTTTAAAGTCAAGCACCAACTGACACTGCCCCCCCACCCCCAGCTCCCTTTCTCAAGACAATTTAACCCCTTCTCCCAAGTACATTTTTTTTTTCCTGAATGCATGGGGTTTTGTTTTATTCTTTTCCTGTGAGACAACCAAGAAATCTACTATACGTAGAATCTGAAAGCCAAATCAATTCCAAGCCATCTTATCATTTTTAAAGTATGTTTATCCAGCTTTGCAGTAGGAACAAGCAGACTGTTTGAAGGCCACATACTTTTCAAACCTTGGTTGCAACACGTTTGCCCCGTTTTGAAACTGTCTTTATCTAGCCGAGAAAACGAAAATCTATTTGACAAAGTGGCACTCTGGCCAGTTTATCTTGCAATATGGCTTTAGCTCACTGAGTCTATTGATTTCCTTAAATTAATGTTTACAGAATGCTACTGAATTTTGCTCAACAGAACATTGTTCTTTTGAAGGTTTGTAAAAAAAAAAATATGATACAGACTGTTATTGCCATGTGTTCCTTTGCTTAGAGGAAACATGAGGTGGGTTTTTTTTGTTTTTGTTTTAGTGTGTGTGTGTGTGTGTGTTTGAAGGACAGCCTTGAACTATAGCCACTTCCTATAAGCATTTACTCTTCAGATATTTAAGTAGCAAAACATGTTACTAGGGAAGCGAGCCTGCTCTTAGGCCCAAAGCTGCGTGGGCATTACGCCGACCCCAGTCCTGTACGGTCCCAAAAGCTGAATGCCACTTGGAACATCAGAGTGAAAGGGACTTTAGTCCCAAGCCTGGTTGCTGCCTCAGAACCTTCCTCTGCCTCATTTGGTTTAACCCGGCAGGCGCTGGCAAGTGGCTTCACAGCCAGTGCTCCCCAGATAATGCCAGGCCTTCCAAACAGAAGTGTGAGCATCCTAATAAAATTTAAACGCCATGTAGCCATTTGGTGGGAACTCTAAATATAATAGTTCGTTCTTTGACCATGGCACTCAGCGATTAATATACAAAACCTAATCTCTAGTGATGATTTTCAAACTGGCCTTCCCAGGGAAGCACCCAATGGCCCTTCAGCTCCTGACGGGGATTCAGATCACAATCATGAAGTGACTGAAATAAAACTTAGGAAATACAAAGCAACTTTCTCAACTTGTTGACTCAGCCAATAAAATTGCTCAAGCAAACATACTCAAAGCGTCGCTCAAAATACTGCCTTGTACACATTTGCTCATCACAGTGAAACACTTCCCAGGAATTGGACTCTAAAGAAAAAGGTTCAGAGCATCACCTTACATTTGGGTGGTATTTTATGCTTCCCAAGGCACAGTCACGTTCGCTCTCCCACCTGACCCTTCCCCGCCATGACGGGGCGGCAGGACACAATCCCACAATGCACTTCGCGCGGCGTCCTACGCCACGTCTTCCTTCCGGGCCCGCCAGTCCGCGGGCGAGCGCGCAGGGGGCACCCTTCGTAACAGCGTGTCGTAGCCATTTTTCATAACTCCAGGTTTCCTCCTCTGCCTCGGACAGGAAAATTCAGTGAGGATGAGACAGTGGAGGGGAGCAGCAATGTCGTGTCTGTTCTTGCCTTTTCATCTGATAATCTCTTTGAGGAGTTTCTAAAGCATCTGAGTTTATCCATTTAAGTCCACTCTGTCTGCAGTGTAAGTCCCCAGCTTGTGCCACTGCCGTCAGGAGCTCTGTCTCTCCTTGATCAATATTTACTTAACAAACAGCAGGGATGGGAGAGTTCGTTTGGAGGAATCATGTGCGCACCACGGTGAATGAATGCTCGGGAAAGTACTTCAACTTTGTCTCCTTCCCTAGGACCTTTGTGTGCATGTGTGCGCGGGCGCGTGTGTGCGTGTGCAGAGGCCCTTTCTCTTTTTCGCTTCTCCAAAGACACTTAGAAGTCATCTAGATAATGCCTCGCAATATGTGATTAGTGCACTGTTTACACTCTAAGAGAACTCGTGATGTAAATTCAGTTTTGAAAGTCCCAAGTTCGATTTTCCTTTTATGCTCCTACCCAGGTTAAACATTTTGGAAAGACTCTTGGGCTGAACAAGATGCACGAGCATCCTCCTTTGACCCGGTTCAGATAAGTGGGAGGGAAAAAGATGCAGATGGAAACAATGAAACAGTTTTAACAAGGCAACTCTAACTGCATATTTCTGATGGCATTATTTTTTTTTTTTTTTGAAAGCCCAAGGAGAAAAGTAGCTCTCCAGATTTTCAAAGCTGCTTACCCAGTTTTTGGAATTAAATGTGTCTAACGCTAATAATAAATATGAATACCACGGCGCTCAAGTTTAGAGAGCACTATTCTTTCAACTTCACCGAAACAATTGCTTGAAGGCTCAAGTCGGTGTCTCCAATACAGTTGACTTGGAGGCATGTGGGTCTAGTTTGAGGGGTTTTGTTTCTGTTGTGGGTAGAGGCTGGGGGAGGCTGGGGGAGTTATTTATTTATTTGATTTTGTGAATTGGAGTTGTAAAGCCATCTGAAATATTCATGCAGAATTGTCTGAGAAGCCCGTTTCTGTTTTATTTACTGCACAGTAGAACAGCCACAGTGGATTAGTTCTACAATACCCGTAACAAAAGCCCAACAGCTGATGCATGTGATGTTAGGAGGTGACAAAACAGTTAAAGTATGCTGCTGGCTACAGGCAAGCAGTCAGCAGATGCAGACAAAAGGGTTTGTGACAAGAATAACTCTCTCTCCAAGGCGAGCAGTGAAGAGTATCCAAAATACCAGTACCCTTTTCTCCTTGACATTGTCTTCTTACAGTCAGCATTTTATTGCCCTTTTATAGTATTAAAAAAAAAAAAAAAGTGGAGGAGGAAGAAGAAGGAAAACCCACACACAAACTAATTCACCAAAATACTAGCCCCGATGTGACTTTTCCATCCATCAAATTTTACTCCTGCCCATACATAGGTTCCCTTTTCCCTTTCCCTGTCAAGGTAAGTTTGAAAAAAAAAAAAAAAGTTTAAAAGATGAACTGAATAGATGATCTCCCTTGATAAGATTGTAATCTATTGACAACCCTGATAAGCCACTTGAGCCTTTGGTGATTGGGGAGGGGTTTGGGGAGAGAGCTCAGTGCCTGGTTTGTTTTCTCTCCGTTTCAGCAAAAATCATTTCACTGATGAAATTAGGCCAGTGGACCAGTTTTTAAAGGGGATTGAGGATGGAGAGGTATCCATGGGAAACTGTGCAAGGCGCGAGGTTTAGGTCTCCTGCAAGAGACGAAGGGATGAGCTTCTGGATATTTCAGAGGTGTGAAAAATCAGCTTCTCTGTCTCCAGAAAATAGGAGAGGCTGTCTTCTTTTTAACCTTTGTAATTCCCCTTCTATTCTCTGTGACATTCATTCAGCTGCCAAGAGCGTTTGGCAAGGTTTGGGCCAGCGAGCACACTTCCAGTGACCACTAACCTTGGTATGTCCTGACACTTATGATGAGTGTCTGCAGGACACAGAAGGCAGGCAGCCTGCTATGTCAGGCTTTTATTATGTACTGCAGAGGCTAGGGACAGTCAGTTTAATAAAACAAATCATCCTTGAAGGTAAAGCAACTGGGAAGAGGAGGAGGAAGACAGGGGAAAAATGTGTCTTTGCCACTCATTCTGAGGGGAAAAAAAAAAAAGAACAGCAAAACAGCCCCCCACCCAACACACCGTGCATGTGTGCACGTGTACTCGTGTGTGCGCACGCACGTGCACAACCCAGCCACAGCTGGAGCAGACTTGAAAACATCCTCCCGATTTGCCCATTTCATCACAGCCCATAAGGCCCTTGTTTGCTCGGAGGAGACTCAAGTACAAACGATTGTGATGAAATTGGTAGATGCTGATAGCCAGCCCCCTTCAAATTTATGAGTGCATTCAAGTACCTCGTCGCAATTATATTCTCCTCCAAATATCAAGGCAAGGAGAGGCAAGACCATTTGGGGTGAGGTTCCTATATTGGGATGCCTTTTTATCAAGCAGAGTTTCCATTCTCCTCTCCTGAAGAACACTCAGCACAGCAGCTCCCACAATAGCTTCAGAGTTCCAGCCAGAGACTTTGGAAGCCTTTTGTTTTTTCCCTGTGGCATGTCCAAAGGCATGGCCTTCCCTCCCCCCTCCCAGCAGCCTGCATTGTCTTGCATTCCAGGGACTTGATTGACTGTTGCCACCTGATGCTGAGGAGATACTCTGGGGTTCATTCTGCAGATTGTTGGGTTCTATTAAAAGAAACCTAGATAAGGGACTACTTGTCACTAAGGGATTTTCTGCAGATGTTTATTAGTGATTGGAAATCCATTAGGTGTGAAGAGGTACAGAAAAATATGGGCAACATCATTCTCGTAAGCCTGAATTCTAAGACAGCTCCCCCCAAAAATCAGAAAGGACCCCGCTTTTACTCTGTTAAATGGAAATGGGGAAAGTTTTAAAGCAAAAGGGGGTAAGGGCTCTTTTCTCGATATTTCTACCTGTGGATGGAATTCCTTGGCACTCTCTCAAAAGATCAGTTGATACTCATCAGTTTACCTCTCTGGAGCCACCAAAAAAGATTAATTGCTCTAGCATTAGAGGATCTCATTATCAATTGCTTTAAACCAGCCCAATCTGTTGTAGGAGTATTGCCTCAAAGTAAGCCCTAAATTAGCAAACCATTTCATTTGTTCAAAAAGAATTCCTCCTTTCTCAAACATAAACCAATATCCTAAGTCTCCTCCTGGGAATCCTTTGTACCATTCACGTTTATTTTGAAGTGACTAGCTCTTCTGTGGTTTTTCTCAGTCACAGATCCACAGCTTGTCAAGGTTTTGATGCCCCATACAAATAGAAATTACTGAAAATGCATTAAAAGGGAGCCAGCATGGTTTAATGATAAGACACCTGGACATGTTATTTCATATGGGTCTCTTGTTCTCATAATTTATTCATCTTGTAGAGTCTCATAGTTTCTTCATCTAGATAATGACTTTTGAGGTCTATTCTAACTCTTTAAATGCTATCTTTTTTTAGCATTATTTTAAAATTTCCTTTTTTTTCTTTTTCTTAAGTATCGAGGGAGAAGGTAAGTGTGACTCCAGAGCAGTATGGAGTAAAACAGAAGGCAAGCTCGCATGATGAAAGACTATACAAAACAACGTTGTTAAGCATTGTTGGGGGATACACAGAATAGAAACCGTGGCTCTTTATCGAAAGACATCTCAGGGCAAATTCATACAACTAGATAGAAGTAGGTGAAAAATTAAACAACACAAGACACAAATACAAAAAGATGGTGAAAGATAGCCCAAGATTACCACCAAAAGAAATGAATGTTTAAAACAAGATAAAACCCACTAAAAACCATCAACAAGCATGGCGAATGATAATAATTGTGTGGGAGCTGCCCACACAGCCCCTCCCCAAAGAGGTTACTTTGACTTGCCCTCAGGCACACCCTAGAACTACCCTCCTCCCCCCCCCTCCCCCAGTCCTGATGCTTTTCTAGATGGGTCTCTCTTCTGACCATCTCAAACAATACCTCTGCTCCCTTGGCCCCTGGTACTCCAGACCACCCGTGGGGCCCTTGGTGTGGAGGAGCTTCTGGTCTTTTCTGACTTCCTCCAGAGCAGCCATCATACCCTGTGTCCCACACAGCTCTCTGCCATGCCCTGCTGCGTCCCCACGAGTTCAAGGAACATAGATCTTTGTCATGCCTCTGTTGCCAATGGCCGGGAAAACCACACTTCTTGAAATGTTTATTTTAATAAATGCCTATGATTATGTTTCTGTAGCATTTGGCTAACAGCTCCCAAACCAAGTAGTTAGAGTGGGTAGTCGTACTGCCTCGCTGTTCTCCAGCCAGATTCCCTCTCTCAACAATGCCCATCTGATAAAATGTGAAGGATTATCTTTGAGGGAAGCAGGGAGAGTACTCAAAAAGGCTGCTTAATGACTACTTATTTGGTGTGAGGTGAGTGGGAGAGCTAATCTCTCCTCCAGGCTCCTCCTATCCCACAAATACTCAGGTATCTGCAGGAGTTTTAGGGAGAAATCACCAGCATTCTGTAGAAAATCCAGATGAATTCTCATCAGGGAACGGCCATTGGGAGTGTATTGGTTTGCACATCCATGGGGGACAAGGGGATGTTTGGATGATTTGGGGGAGCCGTGTCCTGAGAAACTGGCTGGGGTGTATGTCTTTGGAAGGGGCTACTCAAAATTTTCACTTTTTCTAGATTCTGATAGGCCCCAGATGGGGTCTTTCTTTTTTCTGGGGAATGACTAATTTTCTTTACAAAAGACAAGTGACTTACCATTGGAAGGAGTGAACTTCTTTGTCCAATTTTAAATGTATAAAACAGGGATGCCTGGTGATCATTTTAATTTTCCTTAATAGTCACTGTCATTATAAAACGGTCCATTGCACAAATGGAGAAAGAGTGGGAGAAAGAGATCAAATCTCTTCGACATGACAATACCTCCCTTTTACTTGGTAAAGTGGCGTATGTGACCTGAGATGGAAATCTTTCCCCTCCTTGGTGTGTGTAGACAGATCTGTCTTAGTGCAGTTACTTCCTATATGTCTGCACTTACTATAAAAATACAACATTGCTAATGCAGAAGTACCTCACTAAAAGACATCTACCGAGAGTCTGTGTGTACTTGGAAAATTCACAGAATGGCTCTGCAAATCCTGTCTTGGTGTGTAGAAAGAGAAGCCCCGCTTTACCTTGAGTAACTGACAAAGAGCACTAAGTAAGTACATCAACAGCTACCCCTTTCCCTGGACAAGACATCGGACTATTAAATAAACAATTAAGAACACATACACACGCACATGTTAATGGCTGTGGAAGAAAAGGATAAACAATTCGGGGCGCCTGGGTGGCTCAGTTGGTTGAGCGTCTGACTCTTGATTTCAGCTCAGGTCCTGATCTCAGGGGCGTGAGATCAAGCCCCATGTCAGGCTCTGCGCTCAGCTCGGGGTCTGATGTCCCTCTCCATCTGCTCCTCCCCCCACCCCCGCTCCCACTCATGCTCTCTCTTTCGCTCTCATTCTCTCTAAAATAAATAAGTAAATAAATAAATAACTTTTAAAAAATAAAAAGATATTTGGAGGATATTTGTCTTAGAATGTAAGAACTTTGAAAAATTCCCTTCATCTGTCTGAGCCTCAGTCTTCTCCACAGTAAAAAGGGGGCAATGACACCTTATAGAGACGTTGGGAGAATTGAATAGCATGATTCACAGTCCGTACATAGCATAGCACCTGACACATAATAAGCACTCTAGAATGTTAGTTTTTGTTATTACTATCAGCTGCATGAATCACTCTTATGGAGCAATTCTAATCTCAAAGTAATTTCCGACGTAGAATTTTAGGACTCAGTACAGATTTTGTATTTTGGGACTCAGTGTTAATGTCATTATCTTATCCCTGTCTGTATGTAGAGCACTTTATGGTGCATATTACTCTCATATACAGTTTAGCATTTGGGTCAACAGTCCTCTGCTGCTATGAGCAGGAAACAGGATTTAGGTTTTCTTCATTTACAGGGGCTTTCATTGCTATCAAAGGCCAATGATCTCTTATTCTACTTTTGAGAACACACGTTGTTTTCATAATGGAAATCCAAAGGAAATAGAATTCAAGTTCTGAAAGGGTAGCTGGAGACTTGCACCTGGAATACACCTGTTTAATGAAGTGGGGAATCCCAACAGTGTGTCCCCTTTTCTCACCCAAATTTTCAGGAAGGAATCCTGTTTTTTCCATATGTCTGTGTGTATCCTTTGCACAAGTCCCTTTCTAAAACTTCACAAAGCTGTCCACCCTACATTACAGTGCTACTATATATAACAACTTTACATAAGAGAATAGAGGCCGGCCATTTTTAGCAAATGCAGGTGCCATGTAAGCCCCTTTCTGAAAGAAAGAACTTAGCTCAATTTCCTTTGAAGAACTGGAGACTTGAAACTGAAAACTTTATTAATGCCATTGTCTCCTTGTATCAGCAGGTTCCAGAGAGATTCCTGGAAGTTGCGCAGATCACATTACGAGAGTTTTTCAATGCCATTATCGCAGGCAAAGATGTTGATCCTTCCTGGAAGAAGGCCATATACAAGGTCATCTGCAAGCTGGATAGTGAAGTCCCTGAGATTTTCAAATCCCCGAACTGCCTACAAGAGCTGCTTCATGAGTAGAAATTTCAACAACTCTTTTCGAATGTATGAATAGTAGCAGTCCCCTTTGGATGTCGAAGTTGTACGTGTCTAGATTTTGATTTCATATGTATGTGTATGGGAGGCATGGATATGTTATGAAATCAGCTGGTGGTTCCTCATCATCATCTTTCGCTCATTTTCTTTTGTTTTCCATTGCAAGGGGATGGTTATTTTCCTTCGGTCTTTAGTTTACTTTTGCCCGAGGCCCTTAACATTTGGAGACTTAAAATAGGGTTAATTTTCAGGGAAAAAGAATGTTGACGTGTGTAAAATCTCTATTAGCAAGGAAAGGCATTTTAAAGATGCTTCTGCTTGATTGATGGTTTATCGCAAATGGCAGTTGGCAGAGGGAGACCCGTGACACAGCGCCGCTCCACAGACGGTGATGTGTCTCTTGTTTTTACTGCTAAGAAGGCCAGAAAACTCAATGAAACCACTACATAAACGTAAATATTTTGTTTGGTTTGACCTCCGTAAGTCACTTTTTATTATATGTTTAAAAATAATGCCAGTGGCAGATGAACAGCTCACTTTTCAAAAGTTACCCCAAAAGGCTAAATTTCAAAAAGAAAATAGTCACTGTGAAGCCTTTCTGTAAGAGAAATGGCACGTAGCCCAAACGAGTACCAGTTTCATACGGAGGCGAAGCAATTCTACACATAACTGACTCTTTCTTCGAGATGAGGCTGGAAATTCATACCCGATCTTCACATTACCTCTCTCAATTCTACAATCGGTTCTTCATCATAAGTGAGTATAGATCATTTTTCGTAGAGAACAGCCCCTTCGACGTCATTTTCTATTATCTTACTTCGGGTATTAAAAGGCACATACGTTTCAAATGTACTCTTTGCTCAACTTTGTTTATATGCTTCAACGAGTTATTATGTCTGTTTAATATTTAACACTTTTTTCAAAAAAAAAAAAAACCCACAACCCTATTTTCTGAACACCGTTCTCTAGTAAGGAATAAAGGACATCCCAAGTTGACCATAGAATTCCTGCCTAGGTTAGACTCTTGTTGACAGCTGTGAGCGGACTTGATCTTCACCTCCGAAGAGGAGCACATGTAAGGATGACCTCTTTCCATACACGATCCCACACTACCCTGATGGATATTCAAAGTGGTGACAGTCTAATTAAGTGTTTCTTCATTTTAGGTACAGCATTTTAAAGCAACTGATAAACTCTCTTCGAATTCAGAAGCTAGTACTGACCAAAACGTGTGTATAGGCAGCATAGGAGAGGTTGGGGTTAACCCAAAAGACACAATTTCAGCACACATAAGAAAGCTGGCTGCTATTTTATGCTTTCTTCAATGGTTCTCCTCTTCTTCCTTTTGTTCTCTTTTTCCAGTTTCTCCAAGGTGTACGGCGTCCCATACTTGCTTTTAAAAAGTCGTTCGGCATTCACGCTTGTTTTCTCAGATGAGTTTTGTGTGCAGATGCAGTAAGAATTCTTGTTCGTTCTAATAGGCTTTTCCTGACCCCCTCCCTCCCCTTAGGTCATTTGATAGACACTTAAAATGACACAGGAACAAACCTGGTATTTAGATTATACCGAACACAAATACCGTTTTTCCTTAATTTTCATAAAAGTTGCATTTGACTCTGGAGAATGCAGGTTGACCCATGTGACTAACTAGCTGACCCAATCGCTGTAACTTACCATCATTTATAAATTCTGCTGATGGACAGGAATGTATGGAGGCAATTATTGTCAGCACAAAGCCTTAAAACCTGCTGACTTTAAATTAAACGGCACAGTCCTATGATGCCCTGCGTCACTCAGGAGGCTAACGGGCTCTTGCAGTGTGGACAGAGTGCAGCGACACAGGCTGGAACACCACTGGCTTCTCTCTGCACCCCCAACCAAATGCATCATCCAGCTCGTGCTCCCCTATGGAGCACACACAGAGCCAGCAGATCCCATTTGTTCTTGTTCCGGCTCGCTTGGGGGGGGGAAAAAACATGTTCAGATAATCATTACATTGGAATAAAATGCAAACCAAAAAAAAAAAAAAATCCAATCAGCACAAAGTAGGGAAGCAATCTCAACTTGTGGTCACACTCTTGCCTTGCTTCATGTGAAAGAGTAGGAATTCATTGTTCACGTCATGATACCACTGGGTCTTTGCTGTTCCGTGTGATTCATATCAACATTGTGTTGCCATTTGCAAGGTAGAAGGCAAAACCGTAGTGTATTCACCTGTGTAGACAGACGGCTAGTATCTTCTGAGCTGGGGCGAATTCAGTCATGATTCCAGGCTCATTTGGATCTTTAGTATTATTTTCCCCTGCCTTTCTAATTTAAGTAGACAAATTCAGCAAAAGGGTGTGTTCACAACCAATGTTGATGTGCTTATCTATGATAATATCCGCTCAAGGTTCACTGAGGCATAGAAATGATTTCAGAGTAGAAATTGCATGAGGATAAACTCACCTCTTTGTTCGATCACTTTTGCTTTTAGGTGGTTTTTCCCCTTTTACGATCACAAAATCTTGTGCCTCCCAGTGCATTGGAAAGTGACAAAAGCCTGTCTCTCAAAATTTCTACTTAACAATTCTGGGTTTTGTTTTGTTTTGCTTTGTTTTTTAATCACCATCTTTCAAATCTCAGCTCAACTCTCACCAAGTGAAAATTGGCTACTTGGGAGAAAGTTAACTTTCTATGAAGGTGGGAGGGTGAAGGATGAGGGACAGTTTGCATAGGAAAAAAGAAGTCTAAAGTGCATGTTGAGATACGACATTACCACTTATTTTCTGCTAACCCTAAATTATTTTTGCATATACACTTGAGGTGATAGTCTGTGCCTAGACCTAAAATGCACCAGCGGGGGGATTTTTAAAAATCCTTCAAAATACCAGTTTTTTCCCACAAGTACAATTGTTCTTGTGCCTTCTGTGGCTTTCGATCTCATCTTTTTGACTTTATTTCCAATTACTACAGCTGCAATAAACACTAGATTTTTTTTCTGGCTGTTTGACATAACGTTGATAGCTATGCATATTTTGTGTCTTTTTAAAACAAAGCGGGAGAATACGTTTTTGAAGAAGAGAATTTTTAGAACAGTTTGATACCGCAAATTATTTTTTCTTCAATTGTTTGAGCAGCATTCGAGTTTTGAAAATTCTTGTAGAAGCCAATTTTTTGTAACTGTGGTGCAAATCTTGTGTTTTCTTAGCCTAATGAAAAGTAGTATAGAAGCAATATTTCATACCATGTGCTGTATATGTGTGTGCAGGTATGTGAACATGAAGACACACACACACATATACACACATGTAAAAATATACATATATATATGCGTGTGAAGTGGAAAGCTTACCTTTTCCTATCTAGATTTAAGGACCTATTTTAGACATTTGTTATGTTTTGTGAAAAGAATGTTCTATTTGCAACAACAAAACATTTAATTCTTACTGTATCTCTGGCTGTTTAATGAGGACGTTTCACATTAAATGGTAAAACAACGTGGAAGATGGTAGAATGTAGTAATTATTTAAGGAAATGTTCACCCACATATTCCTGAAGTTTGCTTTGTGCCTCCGAGTATTATTTAATTCAAGTGTTTTATGTTTGCAGAATCTTTGTTGCTGTGCTAGGGATGTGGGTGAATATCATTTTTAAAAATGTTAAAAACAACAAAAAAAAGCAAAACAAAAACACTAAAGCAAGAGGGGAACTTTTATAAAGCAATGTAAATATTTAACCTCATGGCTGTTGTTACGTAAGACATGAGATTTTAATAAATAACTACATTCTCACAACATCTATTGAATTTATTAGGAACACTACAGTGACTGTATAGACAGTTGAAAGCATTCTTGAAAATCCTGCTCTCTACTTTTAAAAGATAACAGTCTCTTTCATCAGATGTCAAGGGCAAGGGTAATGCAGTTTCTGTAAATTTATGAAATTTCTTTTCTATGTACATGAAAACACTTAGTAACCACCACTACACACACACACACACACACACACACACACACACACACACACAGGTTAATACTAAGTCATAAAGCTGAAGATTTGGGGGGCTTTAAAAATAGGATGTCCCTCAGAAGCATTCATAAATCCATCAAAGAAAAAGTGGTTTACAGACTCCCTGAAAGCAGTGTACATGTGAGGACAGAGCAAAATCTCTTTGCCATGTATATTATAGAATATTCATTGATGTGAATAGTACAAATGTTTCCTTCTGGTACAAACTCTGTGCTTGCAAATTACAAGACGCATTGTTTTCAAAAAGCTCCCCTTAAAAGAATGTAACTGGTTTATCTGAGTAAGCGGTTACTGCATTGCACTTAAATGTTCTGTTGAAGGAAATGCAGTTTTGTTTTCTGTAGATCTGTTGGTTGTAAACCATCTATAAAACTAAAGCTAAAATGTTCATATTCAGAGCTGGGATCAAAACCGGTATTTAACCTTTGCATCTTCTTATAATTATCCTTCTAAGAATATAACAGGATCTGGATGCGTCTGGACTTTGAGTCTTTCCACTGAGCCCTCTCTCAAATCTGGCACCTCTAAAATGCACAAACATGAGCAGAAAAGGCAAACAGACTGGCCCTCTTTTGTGAAGACGTATTCATTCTGTGTTTTAAAAATATTCTAATCCTCCACGTGGGGGGAAAAAGCATTTTCAAATTGTAAATTACCACTTCAAGATTAGAATTAGAAAAACACGTATTTGGGGTTGGTCTCAGCGCTACCTACAAGAATCAAAGGTCATGGCTTCTCCCAATGTTGTCCCAGCCACTTCTCATATGTATATAGTATAAACCGTGACAAAACACTGCCTTTATATTATTTAGCAATATGTTGTAAATAGCATTATTAAGCTCTTTTTTTGTAATAAAGACCCTTTGATTTGAGTATAGTACAATAACTGAACTGATAAAGTCAATTTTTGATTTTTTTTTTTTTTTTTTTTTAGCTAGAGGCAATTTCAATTGTGGATTTTTGTTGTTGTCTATTGTTCTGAAGACTTTGCATAATTTATTGGTTTAATTTATCCTAATTTATTTGATGAAGGTGTACAATTTTGTATTACCAAGGATGTACTGTAATATTAATTGATATGATAAAAAAAATGAGACTCCCTGTCCATATTAAAAAGAAAATAAAAAGGTGCAGTAGACAATTGATTTTAAAGTAAAAGTACAAAAATTTAGTTTGGCAGCTACTAAATTTTAAAACAGAAAAAAGTTGTTTGGGGGGTGGGTGGGTAGGGGGTTTTACTTTGTGTGTTTTAAGCTTTTGTATACTCTCCAAACTTACCTTTTGCTTTGTACCACTTAAAGGATACAGTAGTCCAATTGCCTTGTGTGCCTTCCATCTTCTCTTAAACTGAATGTATGTGCAGTATATATGCAAGCTTGTGCAAAATAAAATATACATTACAAGCTCAGTGCCGTTTGATTTTGTTTAAACACGTGACATTTAACTTTTGGACCTGTGTCCATTTTTAGGACAACAGGCTAGTTGTGACTAATATCCATTACGGAGCTTTGCTTTCATTAAAATGCTTAATTACACAAGTCTAACATGAATGCATGCGACTCCTAGAAATGATCTTTTTTTATTTCGGACTGTTGTAGGAACTGGCTGGATTTCTCTGTGAAACCTCTTCTCACAGATTTAGCTTTATCTAGCCCTCAAAATTTAAAAATGACAAAAGCTTTGGCTCAAAACAATGTTGTGAACTAAATTTAATTCAACAATTGCAAACATCTAACGGTTCTAAGAACAAGGAGAGATGTTCCCAAAAGTCAAAGAATGGCAAATACATCACTTGAAATATGGGGAGGGAGAACTCATATTGTTTATACTCTGGTTAGGCTCAGAACTAAGTACTAACGTAAATTTCCAAAATCTTTCTAGAATGTTCCTTCACACATGACTGGCAGCATGTTTCATACTAGGAACACTGGTCCTATGGCTTTGGAAAATTTCCTTTATCTCTTTCGCTTTGGTTTAAAATCCTGTTTCCTTTATCCTTGAATCAGGAGCAGGAAGAATTAGCAAAAGTCCTTTATCTACCTGAAATTGACTCTATTATCCATCATTCACAGCCACACCTCCATTTCTGGCTTCCGTATTACTGTAGACTGAATCTTCTTAATCTCAGATTTCTTTTGCTTTCACCTAAATGATGAAATTGTATTTTGACCCTGCTTACACAAAGGTGCTTAGAATCAGTGCAATATCAAAACTATTAAATAATAACAGTGTTTTTCCACTTAGTTATTTTTCTATCAATGGAACAGATTAAAATTCCAGTCCTAGTTTAACTGGGCAAAAGAGCACATGCTATGTGTCTCTACACCAAAATATTTATTCCCTGATTGGAGAAAAAAGAGAAGCTCCCCCTCCTTCCACCTGCTCTTGGAAGGAAGAAGGCACTTGAAGTCATATAATGACTCTTCTATCTTCTTGTATTTATTTAAAACTGATGTGCTGATAATCCAAGTAGCAACTAAATCACTAAGAAGTTACAGCAGGTGGTAACGGTTTTTGATGGGTTTATTAAAAACATAGCACCAAATCCTTCCTTTTGTGACTCTAAATTATCCAGTGGCATTGGTCTAGAACAATATGTACTGACCCCCTGATCACAGACCGTGTTCCACAGATGCCTCCATGTCTGCCAGTACTCATATTCTACTTGAAGTACAAGCTCTACAAACTAATAATAAAGACAACGCTGGCTTTATTCATTGTTATCACCATCTATCATCATAAACGATTTACAAGTTTTTCTTAAAGACTAACAGCTAAAAAGCACCCCATTTCCACAATTCATTTACTACCACATGCTGAGGTAAGGAATAGATGCCCCTGAATAAAAGTCACAGGAAAACATCAAATGTTTGCCGCGTGTTGCCAACTCCTGGAATCTATGAATACTCCTGTATTTTAAAAGGCATGAAATACAAGGAAAGTCTATAAAAGGAGAAGAACTAATACAGCTTTTAAAACCTGTTGGTAGGATGTCTAAACAAAATTGTGAAAGATCACTGAAGAAATAAGTGTGCTACACCCCCTTGGCCAATAATCTAACGCTTTGGAGGGAGGGTCAAGACACTGGCGTCAAAACTTGAAGGGTAACTTCTTTCACTAAAGGGAAAATAATCAAGAGAGCACTGCTTTGGGTGTCACAAGACTTTCCTTTAACCAGTTCATTTCTAAAAATCGTTACTACCCAGGGAAACCTAGACAAGACACATAACCCCTGAGACACATGTAACCCCCAGAAGAATCTGAAAAAGGTGAATGGATTCTTGGGATCAGTGTAGCCACCCTGTTGACTTTCTCTGACAGATTCCTATGTGGGGAAAAAAACGGTTTATTAAAATATTTTTGCTTCTCATAAGAAAGGCAATTTAAGATGCGGGACAGGGCAAGTGTAAAATTCTGAAGTTGGCCAAAGGTGACTTGGGATCCTTTTCTCTCTGTTCACGATCCATTCTTGCTTCAATGTCTCTGTCCTTGGCCAAGCATTTGGCACTTCTGTGCTTCCCCAGCTTCCCTCTGTCCAAAGGGATGAGCCATCCAGTAAAGTTAACCAGCTACCATGGAGTTGGTGTGTTTCTCTTCCAGGGGTATGTGCATAAAAAGATACATGGTGCACTGGAATACATTTTACATTTTCATATGAGGTCCAAGGTCACCTGAATATGAGTGATGAGGGGCTGGAGGCCTCTCCCAGAAAACATGAAGCCAGGTCTTTGGGGTGGTATCACTCATGGCTACACGTGGCCTGAACGCAGTTCTGTCTGTCAAAGCATTTCTGCCTCTCAGGTTTCTTTCCCTTCCACTCCAGGACTTGTTTCCTGCCCACGATCATAGAGTCCTTCCAAATGTCCCCAAAAACCATTCATAAGGACTCACAGAAGGAGGGACCCTTCTCCCCCTTGGATCTTGGAGAATTTCCTGGTAGAGGAAACTGATTAGCACTCAAGAAATTTTAGAGATAATCAAATTCAGTGGCTTTTATGCCCAGATCTCTAAGGTAATATGATATTATCTCAGGGGCCACCAGGTTGAGAACTTTTCTAACCAAAGGAGATTCATCTTTATAGTAAGATACAATAAAATGTTCATTGGGGAAAAAAAAGAGTTCTCTGCTTGAAATAACAATGATCTTGTCGGGTGCGACGGAGCAGATCTCTAAGTATGAATATGAGTAGTAAATAGCAAGTAAATTCTGCCGTACGTTCATTTAAAGAAAGCCATTTTCTGCTAAACAACAACCCAAGACTCATTGGGTAGAGTAAGGGATCTTTAAGGATGAATGTGAAAATTAAATAAGAGCGTCTGTGAGTTCTGTCAAACCTTGGAAAAAGAAAGAGAGATCATTCTTACAACATAGAGCATAGAAAGACATGGGTTTGTACTCAATCACTATTCATTCGTTTCCTTTCTTCTCCCATGGTTGATGGCTTTTGTCAGCTCGCCATGTTGTTTTAAGTCATGAGGGAAGAATTATGTCCAGACCCATTGCAACTTCTCGGGGCATTCGAATTTTGAAGAACGCAGAAGTTCTTCAGGCACTAAAAGCTTCTCTCCCACACTGACCATTTCCCCAGGCCTTTGCCCTCAGCCTCAGGCCTGGAGCTGCTGCGGCCACACCTCCAGCCAGCCATGCTTGGGTAGGCCCCAGAATAGGAGAGAAGCAGCTTAGAAAGATTAAGGTGCCACAACAGCCTGAAACAGAATCACTCAGGCTGCCTCTACCCTGGCAAAGGGGAGGGTATTTTTTGCAAAGCCCCCTGCTGAGTGTCCAGGTGCTAGCTAGACAGGCTCAGGAGATAGTTTGGCAGCCACCCTGGAAAAAATGCCTGTGTCTCTGCAAATAAATGTGCCAGTGGAGAAAGCACTGGGTTTTCCCCATTGGTTGTGCAAATAGTACTCCGGGCTTTGCTGGTATTGGAAATTCCTTGGTGTGAGTAGCTCTAGACCATCAGAATTGGGGCAATGGATTTCTTGTCATTGTTGTTACCCTTGACCTGTTGGGAAATTATTCCAAAAGTCAATGGTCCTATTTCCAATTACTCACAAGTGGAAAATCTTCAGTAACCAGAGGAAATGTTCTCCCTAAATCCCGGCTCAGCAACTGACAGTAAGGTGGAGCAAAAGAGTCTTGAAGTCTGGCACAGAGGAGGGTCAATGATTAGGCACCCAAGCCTGATATGGGTGTGTGCAACTGAAAACCTCATGAATAATTATACATTACCAATGGAGTATTATATATGTCTTTTCTCCATTGATAATCAAGAATTTATAGAATCAACACTATGGTTAGATACGTGAGAAATCTCGGTGAAGTGGGTGCATTTCTAAGCAAAAAGAAGGTATCAAATTTTACTCTATAAGTGAAAAAAAAATTAAAAGAACCAAGGCCATGGAAGAAATTGTAAAAGTTGTCCAAAAAACAAAACTAAAACAAACAGTCTCTCCTCCTCCAAAGGCACTTGGCCTTTATAGTTTTATGGGTGAAATATATCAAATATTCAAAAAGAGATCATATTGGATAAACAGTTCATCCCAATTTGTTTTACGAAGCACACATCTAGTACCACAAATGCAAAAATGCCAAATAAAAATATAAGTAAAGTTAGTTGAGCAGTGTAGTAAAAAAGAAAAAATGCCATACTACCAACAAGCAGCTTTCATTATTTGTAATAAACTGGAATGCAGGAAGATCTGGACTTACTTCTTGGTGAAAAGCAGGAATAAGTTTCTTGATGTTTTATCTTTCTTACCTCCTAATGACAATGGAAACAAATATTTCTTGTCGGCACTGTCAGCTAACCCAACTACCATATGCTAGTGTCTCCTAATTTTTTCTCTAACAAGGGCCAAGTAGCCTTTGCCCCGTCGGCCATTTTAGTTTGCCAGGTTGCCTAGTTCAGAGGTCATATCTCATTTTAACATGTCTTTTTGAAATTCCAAGTCTTTGGAAAAAGCCAGATTCATATAGAAGAGCTCTAAGGATTTCTCTCAACGATTTCAAAAAGAAGTAGAAAAAGAAGAAAAGAAATCCAGAAAACTAACGCTAATTAAAAATAAGCTATTCAATCTACATAAAAGGAATCCTGACATTTTCATTTTCCAGAATATCAATTTAAAATAAAAATCTATTTGTTTATATTCTAAGAGAAAAGAATAAAACACCAGACTTTAAAGAAATGAGTTGGGCAGCTCGGACACCAGGCAATTTGGTGAAGCTTACAAGAGCTGCCATTATAAGCAACAGGGCACTGGAGAGGAACTTGGCATTATCCATAATTTTTAAAAATGTGCGTGTCTTTGCCTCACCAACCCCACATCTAGCAATCAACTTTTTAGAATATTTGCACACATGAACAAGCAGGAATTACAAAGGCACATATTTGGTTACATTGAAATGTGTGATTTTTTCCTTTTTTTTACAACTCAAGTTAAACTCTCATATCAAGCTCTTATTCTGTCTGATGGGAGAAACCTTTTCAGGCTTCAAGCACGCTCAACCGTCTCAGACTAGATTTTAACCCTTTCTGCCCTTTGCCTTAGGATGGGCATCTATGTTCCTGGGCTAGCAAGGAGGCTTCTTGTTCTTGGCTGAGGTCCTCTCTAGTCTTTGAGCAGAGAGGCATGAAGCATTGGATTCTGAGTTGTTATCAAGGCGCCATGCTTTGCTAAAGTGGTCATCACTGCATTGGGCTTCTGACATGCAGAGGTCACACCACTTTCCTCTGAGGCATTCTCTGGCCCTTGCTGGCTCATTCTGTGCCATCCTATGTCCAGTGGTCTGGACAAGGGAATATTTGACTCTTTTCTCAAGCCACTCTGAGGCTGGTACTCATAATGTCTGTCCCATACCATACCCACACCATGTTGGCCCCGGAGAGTTCTAATGCCTTCTAGAGTCAAGGTGCCAGGTAGAATATAGATACAAATTCCTTCTTCTATACCTCAGATATCCTAGGCTGTTCTGTCACCTCTACCCAAGACTCAGGCTCAGCCCAGGACACAAGGGGCAGGGTGCCTTTGTAAGGACAGGGTCTGACTAATCTCTTGGCCATTTTGTCCCTTAGTCCAGGAAAACTTCCAGCCAATGAGAGTAAGTAAAATTGGCTCCTCGTTTGTTATTGCTCTGTTATTCTTTGTGGATTAAGTTTTTTGCCTTGATTCCTTTGGTGCTTTACTTTTGAAACTAAAGACTCTTTCCTTTTAGCATTTAAACATACATTATTTCCTCTTACCTTGTCAAAATTAGTTTTCAGGAAAATTTCAGAATTTATTCCACTTCACTCCCTCCCCTTCATCTAATATGTAATGAAACAGCAATAACTGTGTGTGTGTGTGTGTGTGTGTGTGTGTGTGTGTGTGTGTGTGTGTGTTTGCTGATATCTCCATGACTGGTTTATTTTATAACTGAAAGTTTGTCCTCTTTGACCCCCTTGACCTCCTTCACCCATTTCTCCCATCCTCCACCCCCCGACCTCTGACAACCACCAGTCTGTTCTCTGTATCTATAAGCTTGGTTGGTTGGTTTGTTTTTTAGATTCCATGCATAAATGAGGTCATACAGTATTTGTCTTTCTCTATCTGACTTATTTCATTCACTTAGCATAATACCCTCAAGATCCATTCATGTTGACACAAATGGCAAGATTTCCTTCTTTTTTATGGTTGAATAATACTCCATATTATATATATACACATACATCACATTTTCTTCAGCCATTCATCCATAGATGGCCCCTTAGGTTATTTCCCTATCTTGGCTACTGTAAATAATGCTGCAAAGAACATAAAACAGTCTTTCTTATCAAAAGGAAAAAAAAAAAAAAAAAGCCTGGCTCTGGCAAATTAAAAACCTTGACTTTCAAGACTATTATCTCAATACTAAATGTTAAGACCCTATTTAGAAATTCTAAAGTCAGGGGCGCCTGGATGGCACAATGGTTAAGCGTCTGCCTTCGGCTCAGGGCGTGATCCTGGCGTTCTGGGATCGAGCCCCACATCAGGCTCCTCTGCTATGAGCCTGCTTCTTCCTCTCCCACTCCCCCTGCTTGTGTTGCCTCTCTCGCTGGCTGTCTCTATCCTGTCGAATAAAAAAATAAAATCTTTAAAAAAAAAAAAGAAATTCTAAAGTCAAAACCTTGATTCTTAATTCTTTGCGTTTGCTCCATGAATCCCTTCTAAAAGCCGTGCTTGCCCTGGACTGAACAAGGAAGCGTCACAGATGGAAAGACTTTAGTTACTGTATCTAAATTTTATGTGGCATGCTTAGGGATATTCATTGCAGGAAAATAGTACAAGGGAAAATTGTAGACAAACTAAACATCCATCACTAGGTGAATTGTTCAAATACGTTAAAATAAAATGCCTCTTTAAGGTCTATTTAACTTGGGTACAAATGACCTCAAAAAGAAGTTTCGCTCTTATATTACCACAGTCATGCAAAAAAAATCTTATCTGAGCTTTTTAAAAAGTTTTATTTGTGCTTTTTAGTCATAAGATTTGTGTTTTAATTCCATGGCCTATGGAATGTTATGTATCCAATAAAAGTTGGAGATGGAGCTACAGCTATGTAGTAAAACGGAAAGTTACCCATAGTATGCTGTCAATCTTTTCAAGTAAATATAGCAATATGCTTACATAACTTGACTCTGCTTTCATTTTTTCCCCTGAGGTTGATACACCTTTATCTAGATCCCTATGCATGGGCACACAAACACACTATCTGTGAGAACACACACCTTCAGAGTAAATGCTACCCCTGGGGAGTGGAAGGAGGCAAAAGGCATTGAGGTGAGAGGGAGTTTTCACATTTACTTTATACATTTCTGAATAAATGTATACATTTGATTTTTTTTTTTTTTCAGCAAGCACAACTTTGGTTTGTAAGAGGCATAGATATATAGACACGAGAGCACAGAGGGAAAGTGCCCCCCTTCGCCGCACAGAGGAAACGAGGGCCTGCCCTGCATCAGTGGATCCCCTGGTCTGGTTTGTGTTCCCCCGTGGGCGGTCTGCACCGACCAGCTCACCTCGGCCGCCAGCGACTCCGGAAGAAGGTGGAGGCACAGAGCCAGACATACCTACCGCTGAAGCTGAGGCCATGACTTCGGGTTTTAGTGGTTTTGAATCTTCACTTTATACAATAAAGATCTTTTCTAAAAATAACACCGGCCTCTCAAACGAAGGAGTAAATGAGCTGTGCTATGCGAAGTGCTTGGTATACAGCGTGCTCAAGAAATGGTAGGAGGGAGAGGCGGTCAGGTGGGAAGAATTATCGTTGACCGTGACGTGTGGGAGACATGGCCGCCCCCACAGGGTGGTCACTGATACTTTAAACCCACCATTGGCGCTTGATTCTTTTTTCTTTTCTCTTGCCAGTTTGCCCAAATCAACTCTCGTGGGGCATCTGGTAAGGGAAGCCAGCAGGGTACACAAAGAGGAGTGAGCGAGGTAACTTTTCCTCAATGAGTATGCTCCAAGCAGGATATGGGGGCGCATGTGAGAGGTGGGAGGGAGGGCAGCAAATGTGCAGAAGGGATATGCTGTGTTTTGCTTGGGTCAGTGTGACAATGGGTTCCCAGTTCCCTACCACAGGTAAGGAAGAAGTGGGGAAGGAGGCAGGGGAACTTTAGAGAGACCAGAGTTCGGGGTGAGAGAGCAGAAAAACAAAGAAATTAACTTGTGAGACAGATGACACAAAACCCATGCCGAAGTCTGGGTAGAGGGCAGAATGGGGGCACAGAAGGGCATGGGGAAGAAGGTACACTCGGGTATGGAAACGGGCGCTGGACGTATTGGGATTGACCGCTCACAGTTCTGGGAACTGGAGCCTGGCGCAGAGCACGTACAGTGGCGAAGGTGGGAGGCAGAGGAAATCCAGGCCACTGGCACCCCCACCTGCCCTGACCTCTCACCCTGAAGCCTCAGGAAAGGGAAAATCAATGGGCTCCCGAAGTGCCGGAGCCTCAGGTCTGGGGCTGGAATTTGACCCATGCAGAGTGTTTACTGATCTAAAGGCGGATAGGTGCAAATGAGCTCATCTTTATCTTGAGAGGAAATTAGGGAGACCAGACTCAGACAAAGCCACATTTTATTCAATGAAAATTTAGCGCCACATCCTTCTCCTCCCACCCCCCACAACAACGTGAAAAACATCCGCCTGAGTAACCTAGTCTCCGAGGGTCAGTTCTGAAAGATCAACAAATAGGGAATTATGAGCCGACAGAAAACCAAAAAAGTTATTCCCGAATATCTTACATTTACCCCTCTTGCTGATCTGTATACTCTTTTTTCCCCCTGCAGTCTGCAAATATTGACTAAGTTCAAGGGCAGTGGTATAAGGTCTAACTTCAGAGTTAGCATGAGGTGAAATACTTAAGATGGTGCAATCGTGCCCTCATGAAGAACATATTAGATCCCAAGGTTGGTTATGGGCAGTTCTTGTCCCCTGACCCAGTTGATATTTGTTTTATCAAGTCAGGGACTATTTTTGTCATCATTGTTAATCTCCCTCTTGCCAGATCTGTTTTGGCCGAGGGCATGCACTTGAGGTATGTTAGAAGAATGGAGTGCAGTATTGTGGGAAAGAATTGCCACTAATTCTGTCTGCCTACAGCTTCCTCAGCCCTGTTCATCTGATCTTAACAGACTAAGCAAAATTGTGGATGGAAACTCCTACAAGTCTGTGACTTGGTTCCAAGAAGCCGACTTTGGAGCTGAAAGAACAACATAGCCACATTCCCATGCTGACGACAAGTCTTCATTCTGTTGGAAAGAATTTTGACTTGCCCATCAGGGGAGAGCTTGACAGATCACTCTCCCAGTAAAGAAACCCAGGGCTAAGTGGATAGGTCCAACTCTTTTAGACTCCTCTTTGACCTCAATATTACACAAGTCTAGTCTCAGGGATTCCTGGAGACCTGGCCTAAGATCCTACGTAGTTCTAGCTGGAGTTCGGAATGAACCGACCCTTCTGACCCATGGGTTTTGGAGTTCAAGAGACCCTGGTTCAGATCTTAATTTCTCTAAGCCTCAGTTTCTTTGTGTGAAAATAATCATAACAATGCTCTCCTTGCAAGATTGCCCTGAGGATTAAATGCAGTATTGTATCTGAAAGCATTTAACACAGTGCCTGTTACTTAAAATGGGATTAATATGTTTTAGTCTCCTTCCTTCCGCTCAGCTCCTCCAGCTGCTGGTGTATCCCCTTTCTCTGCTGCATACATTTGACACAGTGGAATCAGGCCAGTGATACTTGAGGGGATACCATGTTAGTAAGAATGAAGAGAGATAAGAGAAAGCTCAACAATGTTCAGAACAGCAACATTCACTTTTAAATGATCTGAGTATAAACTGAGTGGGCTCCACTAACATTTCAAAGACTGCAAATACATAAATAAACTTGGAGTTGTGTGACTGCTTCCTAGACCTGGACACAGCCAACAAAATATCTACATGTGGAGACCTTTGCTTGGGGAGTTTAAAAAAAAAAAATCTAAATACCACAGAGGCCATCATAATCTTCCTTTGATATTAATGATGTGACTCCGTTGCCCAGTGCACCGATAAATCTCCTGGGTAGTGGGTTCGAGGGAGAGATGATATTCTTTTAGACTCATAGCAGATTCAGCCACTCTATTCTAACGAGCATAGCATAGTGAGAGGCTATACACTACCTTCTGTTTGGAAGTATCGGATCTAAACATTCTGGTAGATGGGGTAACCCTTAGCCACTTCCTCTCTTAGAATCATAGGAATGGCTGGAATCCACCAAGCCATATCCTCTTGTTGGGCATCCTGAGTTATCCCTGATGTCTCAAAACAAACTTGCTTCCTAACCTTTAGATAAAATGGCTATTTGCCAAGTAGATGGTCAGATCTGTATTTTGTATAAGTCAGTATTCAGAGTTTCTGATGGCAATTATTACTTCCATGTACAACATAGCCAATTCTCCAATGTATTCAACCTGGTCGGAGGGACTATTAATACGAACAACTGAGCATTGAAAATGTATTTATGTTTGATTTTGGAGTGATAACATGTCCATCTTGAGAGAAGCTCACATGGTAACTTCTGAAACTGGGCCCTGTTTCCCCACACCTGGTACCTCCAATGGCATCAAAGCTAGACTGGAGAAAGGACTGGGAAAAACCCATAAAGGGCACTCTATAAATATCTGGAGAATTCATGTACATTTCAATTTACGCTTTTTATATGTTAGCAATAAACAACGAGAGCATACAATGGAAATAAAATAACAACCAAACCTAATAAAATACCAGGAGTAAAGCTATAAAACTATAAAGACATAAAGAAGACCTTAAAGAATTGAGTCAGGCAATAATGATAACAATAATAATGACAATAATAGTAACTAATATATATTATGTTCTTCTAATGTGCTAGGAATTATCTAGAAGATTTCTTTAATCTCAGAAATCTTTTGAGATATTAATGAATTGATTATCCTCATTAAAAAAAAAAAAAAAGGAAAGCAGGGCACATAAAGGGAAGGTATAACCTCTTGCACAGGAAGACCCAAAATGGTAAGCAGTTATTTTGCCTAATTTGCTCATTAACTTTATTCTGTAAATTAATGCAATCAATTTACTCTATAAATTAATGCAATCCCAATCAAATTTAGAGGACTATTTATGGAACATAACAATTTTTATTTACTTAAACAATTTTTAAGTTCACTTAGAAGAGAAAATGCTACAAAGAAAGCCAAGAAAGTATTGAAGACTCAAAAGAGAATTAATTTTTAAAACTATTAACAATTACATTGACATTCAGTAAGGTTGTTGGGTTCACTCAAGGACTTACAACAAAGCCCAGCACATAGAGGACAAGCAATCAATATTTGGAGAATCAATGTATATTTCTATCTATTTCTTCTATGATTTGCCCCAATGGATAGAAAAACGAAATATGAAGTCACAGTAATTAGGATTGAGAAACATAGTTCAGGAAAGCAGATGAGAAAACCCAAAACAGACACAGGTAAACAAAAGAATTTTGTCTATAATAAAGATAACTTTCAAATCAGGATAAAAAGATATTCCACAGCAAAAGACATTCAGAACTATTCAACAAAGAACATGGGGATGATTTGCTAATGATAGGGAAGAAAGTTAGATCCCCATCCGACAACATATGCAAAAATAAATTATTGATGGACAAAAGGTTGAAAACATATATTCACACATATGCACACACACACAACACACACACACATTCTAGAAAATTATGGGGCGCCTGGGTGGCTCAGTCATTAAACATCTGCCTTCAGCTCAGGGCATGATCCCAGAGTCCTGGGATCGAGCCCCACGTCAGGCTCCTCTGCTGGGAGCCTGCTTCCTCCTCTCCCACTCCCCCTGCCTGTGTTCCCTTTCTCGCTGGCTGTCTCTTTCTCTGTCAAATAAATAAATCAAAAATCAAAAAAAAAAAAAAAAAAAGAAAGAAAGAAAGAAAATTAATTCCACCATCTTGCAGTTTGGAAGATATTTTAAACAACAAAGAACAAGCCTGAAGCCATAAAAAAGTAAAATTAAAGGTATGCCTATATAAAAAGTTACATATCAGCAACAATAACAGAAGTGGAAAACAGAGAAAATAAAAAGAAAATACATATTAGATTTAGACTAATGAGCCTTACTGTACAAACCACACCAATAAGTCAATAAAAAAACTTACCACTCAGTAGTAAAATTGTCAAAGGACATGAATATTCAAGATACCAAAGAAGTAGTAAATGTGGCTAGTGAATATGTGAAAATGTGCTTAACTCAACAGGCAAGAGAAGTGCAAATTAAAACATAAAAACACCATTTTTTTGCCAATTAGATTAGAAAAATGGAAACTTTTGATGTTACCCAATTTTGACAAGGCTATGGGGAAATAGGCATTCTGAGATATTATTGCAAGATTGTAAGTAGATATATTTTAGGGACGTCTGGGTGGCTCAGTCGGCAAAGCATCCTCCTCTTGATTTTGACTCGGGTCCTGATCCAGGGGTCCTGAGATTGAGCCCTGTGTCAGGCTCCTCACACATCAGTGGGTCAGCTTGAGGATTCTCTCTCTCTCCCTCTGCCCCTCCCCCTCTTGTGCGTACACACGTGCACTCGCGCTCTCTCTCTCAAATAAATAAATAAATCTTTAAAGTAAATAGACGGATAGATAGATTTTTTAGAGGACAAATTGACAGTAACTGTCAAATTTTAATATGATCTAGTAATTCTACCTCTGGGAATCGGATAAATTGGATATATTCACAAAATATACAAAAATATATAAGAAATTTTATTTAAAACACTGTTCTCAAATCAGTAATTATAATCCATCTGTAGATGAATGATTAAATAAATTATTTGCTATCCTTATATGGAATACTACAGAATAATTTTTAAAATGAGATAGATCTTTATATAACAACACAGAAAGATCTTCAGGGCAAATTACTAACTAGTGGAGCGCCTGAGTGGCTCAGTCGTTAAGCGTCTGCCTTCAGCTCAGGGCGTGATCCCAGAGTCCTGGGATCGAGCCCCGCATCGGGCTCCCAGCTCCATTGGGAGCCTGCTTCTTCCTCTCCCACTCCCCCTGCTTGTGTTCCCTCTCTCACTGGCTAGTCTCTCTGTCAAATAAATAAATATAATCTTAAAAAAGATTACTAACTACAAAAGTCTGGGAGCAGAATAATATATTACTATATTTTGTTGATTCTAAAAATCATTTTTTTCCTACATATCAATACTTCTGACATTGTGGTGCATCATACAATCAATAGCTCCTAGCAATTATAATAGGTAGCACTTTTTTCTTCTAGAACATAAAAGGATGGCATACCTTACAATTGATGCCTCTTAGATTTTATGAAATATAGTAAATCACATAATCACATTTATATTTAAAATTATATTCATTTATACATCTAACAATGAGTAATTGAGAACTTAATTGGTGCTTTTTGTTGAGAGAGAGAAAGAGTGTACATTAGTGGGGGAGGGGCAGAGAGAGAGGAAGAGAGGTTCTTTTTTTTTTTTTTTTCAGCATGTGTTGCCTTTTTTTATTTATTATTTATTTTTTTAATGATTTTTTTATTATATTATGTTAGTCACCATACAGTACATCCCTGGTTTCCGATGTAAGGCTCGATGATTCATTAGTTGCATATAACACCCAGTGCACCATGCAATACGTGCCCTCCTTACTACCCATCACCGGTCTATCCCATTCCCCCACCCTCCTCCCCTCTGAAGTCCTCAGTTTGTTTCTCATAGTCCATAGTCTCTCATGTTTCATTCCCCCTTCTGATTACCCCCCCTTTCTTTATCCCTTTCTTCCCCTACCGATCATCCTAGTTCTTATGTTCCATAGATGAGAGAAATCATATGATAGTTGTCTTTCTCTGCTTGACTTATTTCACTTAGCATTATCTCCTCCAGTGCCATCCATGTTGTAGCAAATGTTGAGAACTCGTTCTTTCTTTTTTTTTTTTTTATTAATAATGATTTTTTATTATATTATGTTAGTCACCATACAGTACATCCCCGGTTTTCGATGTAAGGCTCGATGATTCATTAGTTGTGTATAACACCCAGTGCACCATGCAATATGTGCCCTCCTTACTACCTGTCACCGGTCTATCCCATTCCCCCACCCCCCTCCCCTCTGTAGCCCTCAGTTTGTTTCTCATAGTCCATAGTCTCTCATGTTTCATTCCCCCTTCTGATTACCCCCCCTTTCTTTATCCCTTTCTTCCCCTACCGATCATCCTAGTTCTTATGTTCCATAGATGAGAGAAATCATATGATAGTTGTCTTTCTCTGCTTGACTTATTTCACTAAGCATTATCTCCTCCAGTGCCGTCCATGTTGTAGCAAATGTTGAGAACTCATTCTTTCTGATTGCTGAGTAATATTCCATTGTATATATGGACCACAACTTCTTAATCCAGTCATCTGTTGAAGGGCATCTCGGCTCCTTCCACGATTTAGCTACTGTGGACATTGCTGCTATGAACATTGGGGTGCATATGGCCCTTCTCTTCACTACGTCTGTATCTTTGGGGTAAACACCCAGTAGTGCAATGGCTGGATCATAGGGTAGCTCAATTTTTAACTTTTTAAGGGACCTCCACACTGTTTTCCAGAGTGGCTGTACCAACTTGCATTCCCACCAACAATGTAGGAGGGATCCCCTTTCTCCACATCCTCTCCAACAATTGTTGTTTCTTGCCTTGTCTATATTTGCCATTCTAACTGGCGTAAGGTGGTATCTCAGTGTGGTTTTGATTTGAATTTCCTTGATGGCTAATGATTTTGAACATTTTTTCATGTGTCTGTTAGCCATTTGTATGTCTTCATTGGAAAAGTGTCTGTTCATATCTTCTGCCCATTTTTTGATTTGTTTATTTGTTTCTCATGTATTGAGTTTGAGAAGTTCTTTGTAGATCTTGGATACCAGTCCTTTATCTGTAGTGTCATTTACAAATATATTCTCCCATTCCGTGGGCTGCCTCTTAGTTTTTCTGACTGTTTCCTTGGCTGTGCAGAAACTTTTAATCTTGATGAAGTCCCATAAATTCATTT
The DNA here is from genome assembly GCF_023065955.2 of Ursus arctos. Classification (NCBI taxonomy): domain Eukaryota; kingdom Metazoa; phylum Chordata; class Mammalia; order Carnivora; family Ursidae; genus Ursus; species Ursus arctos. The sequence goes on along the minus strand of NW_026622874.1, from coordinate 27,864,703 downwards.
TATCTTTTGTTTCTCTTGCCTTTGGGGATGTGTCATGAAAAAGGTGCTTTGGCCGATGTCGTAGAGGTTGTTGCCTATGTTCTCCTCTAGAATTTTGATGGATTCCTGCCTCACATCGAGGTCTTTCATCCATTTGGAGTTTATTTTTGTGTATGGTGTGAGATAGTGGTCAAGTTTCATTCTCTTGCATGTAGCTGTCCAATTTTCCCAGCACCATTTATTGAAGAGACTGTCTTTTTCCCACCGGATGTTTTTTCCTGCTTTATCAAATATTAGTTGCCCAAAGAGCCGAGGGTCCATTTCTGGGCTCTCTATTCTGTTCCATTGGCCTATGTGTCTGTTTTTGTGCCAGTACCATGCTGTCTTTGTGATCACAGCTTTGTAGTACAGCTCGAAATCCGGCATTGTGATGCCCCCAGCTTTGTTTTTCCTTTTCAACAGTTCCTTGGAGATTCGGGGCCTTTTCTGTTTCCATACAAATTTAAGGGGAAGAGAGGTTCTTAAGAGTGGGGCCTGACCCAGGACTTGATCTCATGACCCTCAGATCATGACCTGAGACAAAATCAAGAGTCAGATCCCCAACCGGCTGAGCCACCCAGGCACCCCAGCCTATTGCTTGATTCTAAATGGTCTGGAGTAATTTGTACCAGAGATAGACAAACAGATGATAGGATGGATGGATGGATGGATGGATGGATGGATGGATGGATAGATAGATAGAGATAGATAGATAGATAGAAAATAGATAGAAAGATAGATAGACAGAGATAGATAAGTAGACAGACAATAGATAGATACTCGGGATTGCAGAGGAGACATGAAGGGCATCTTTTATTTTTTACGGTGCAATCTTTTTATTATTTGAATTTTTATAAGTTGTATTGTATTGCTTTTATAATTTTAAAATAATGCATGAAAGAAATTTTACTGTAAAAAAATGATATGGTGGCAGATCAGTAGCTCCACCTTAATGTATACATTTGCTTATTTAACACATTTGTATTGAGCTCATCTTACGTGGCCAGCACTCAGCTGGGTCCAGGGAGAAAAGGACATGACCATTAATCCTCAAGGAGCTCGTGGTCTCCAGAGAGCAAATGCACCAAAAGGGGAGCACTTTGGTTGCATGTGCCCCTCGTCTGTAGGTAGAATTGCAAGCTTCCTGCTGGTCGTTGCTCAGAGGGACCAGGCAGCAAGGGTGGCTTCCCCGGATCAGAACTCGAAGTGGCGCATCTCAGAGACCTACAGTTTTGCCGGAACTGTGTGCGGTGGCCCCCACACGCCCGTGATAAACTGCTGTCTGGGAATTAGCCACGCAGCTTCTCAACAGCTGCTGAGAGTTGTCTGAGAAGAGTCATTTCACTCTGGGGGCAGAAAGCCTCTGTGGTCACAGCCACACTAAGCTCCAGGCCATTCTTCTCTTTCATTCCTTCAACAAACATTTGTTCTAGGCTTCGTGAAAACAGTGATGAGTAAGACATAGTTTTTACCCTGGTGGAGACTATGCTCTAGTGGGGAAGACAGTTATTCACAAAAACAAAGGACCCACATAGACTCCAAAGTTCTTTATTGGTGCAGAAACTTCGTAATGTGAAGGCAAGGGTCATAGGGTAACAAGTGTCCCCAGGGCTGGGACGGGAGCAGCCAGGCTTCCCTGAGGCACTGCCTTGGCACTGATATGGAAAGAGTAAGTATCATGTGACCAAAGAGGAGGGAAAACAGTTCTAGGTCCAGGGTTTGGCAACTTTAAAAGGACCCCTATGTTTGGAGTAAATGGAGAGCATTTGAAAGAAGACGGTCCCTCTAAAGCCAGGAAGCCAAAGGGGGGATATTTCCAGGAGAGGATGGGGTGATGAGGAGAATGTTCTATTGCTCTGGAGAAGGAAACACACTAAGCTCTTTTCTTTGCTTCACCAGACAGATGAAAGTGATTTTCATTTAAGGAGAGAAGGAAAGAGATCCACAGGCGACTCAACTGCTTTATACCAAATTATGACATCTTTCCCCCAAAATGTCTTTTCCTAAGTGAATGGAGTCATTCATCCATCCACTGGACCAACCTGAGAACCCACAAGTCATTCTGTCTTTCTTCTCTCGATTCCCGCATCTGATCAACCATTATTTTATTCATGTTCCTTGTATCACTCAAACCCATTCACTCTTGTCCAGCCACAGTACCCAAATTCAGGTCCTGTCAACTCTCATCCCAGGTTCTACAATGGCAAGAAGTGAACAATATTGTGATTGGCCTCCCTGTCTTCAGTCTTTCTACCCCAACATTAATTCATTCTCCTGCACGGTATCAAGTGATTTTTCTAAAGCGTTAATCTGTCTCTCCATTCAAATCTAGAGTTTTGCCACTGCTCCAGAATAAGGTCCGAAGTCCTTAACTTTGGTTTGTAACCCCCCCTTTGATCTGTCCCTGGTGACTCCTCTACAATTCTCCACCCAGCCGTAACAAACTACGTCTTTTGCGCCAGTTCCTTTTCTTCCAATCTCCTGGTCATTCGTCATTCAACTGTTCTAAGTAAGTCATTAATCTTTCTGGATCACAGTTCTGGTATTTCCCAGATTAGGACTAATCTACAGTTCCCTTTCACCTTAGTACTGTATCTAATCCCCTTAGCCTGGCTGACAAAGATCCCTACCTGTTCTTTCTGCCATATTTCCTAATACTTTCTCCCTAATTCTTACCCCTCACATCCCTACAGTATTGAATTGCTCCTGGTTCCCGAGATATACCCTGTTATTTCATGCCTCAGTACATTTGCATAGATGTTCCCTCTGCCTGAATGCTTTTCTTATTTGCTGCTTAAACTCTTTGTTACTCCCTAAAACACTATTCAGAGCTTGACTATGAAAACCTAGAATATAATATTAATCCAAACTATCAATCATGAGTAAACATTCCAATATGCACTGATTCAAAAGCCTATTTCCCATGTACTCTTTCTGAAAGATTTACCTGAGATGTATTCCAACAGAATGAAGGTGAAAAACCAAAGGGGAAAAAAATGGGGAATGAAGAAAAAGTAAACCAAACCAGGAATTATATAGGAGACAGACTGACAGCTGTGCAGCAGCCTCAGACTATGGTTCATTCTCACTGGAACAGGAACCCAAGGGGCGCCTGGGGGGCTCAGTCGTTAAGTGTCTGCCTTTGGCTCAGGGCGTGATCCCAGGAGCCCCACATCAGGCTCTTCCGCTGGGAGCCTGCTTCTTCCTCTCCCACTCCCCCTGCTTGTGTTCCCTCTCTTGCAGGCTGTCTCTGTGTCAAATAAATAAATAAAATCTTAAAAAAAAAAAAAAGGAACAGGAACCCAATAATTCCAAGAAAGATGTCTCCAGGAGAAACATAAAAGATTCTGTATAACGGGCAGAATAAGTAAGAAACTGGAAAATACGTGTGAAAGTATGATGAAATGATGTGTTTCAGGTGCCTGGGTGGCTCAGGTCATGATCCTGGCATCCCGGGATCAAGCCCCACATTGGGCTCCCTGCTCAGCCGGAAATCTGCTTCTCCCTCTGCCCCTTCCCCTACTCATGCTCTCTCTCTCTCTCACTCTCTCTCTCTCTCTCTCAAATAAGTAAGTAAGTAAGTAAGTAAATAAATAAATAAATAAATAAATAAATAAATAAATAAAATCTTAAAAAAAAAAGAAATGATGTGTTTCTTCTCATAACAATAAGAAAGGAGAATAAAAAAAAAATATTCTCTATCATATGCCTATTACCTAGATTTTCCACAACAAACAAAAGCCTTAGAGCTGCCCCTAGTAACACTAATTATTCCCTGTTAAAAACCAGGACTAAGGAGGAAAATTGTAAACAGTCATAATAAATATTTTTCTCGAAACAATAGTAATAATTTTTGCCACACCATAAACGAGAACAAAATGCATGGAAGGAAATGTGTTTCTGAAAACTGTGGGAATACTCAAACTGAAAGAAAGTCCTACATTTCCCTGGATTAAGGGACTTCAAGCCATCAGTGTTACATCGTGCTTTGGAGGTCCATGACGCGCAACTGCCGTCATCCACCTGTGGGTTCCCTCAAGCACCATGAAGAGTGACACCCACTCTTCTAACCTCTCAGGGTCCTCTAGTCTTCAGGGATGGCTGTGCTCTCTTCAAGTTCTGGGTGGTTGGCAATATTTGGGCAGCCCCTAACCTTCCCATCCCTGAGGTACATATCTCATGCAGTCCCCTCACTCTGAGTGTGGGCAGATCCAACAAATATGATGTGCTCTCACTCCCAATTATATGGCAAGGATGAAGGTATTTTGCAGACATAATTAAGGTCCCTAAGCAGTTGATCAAAAGTGACATTATCATAAGTGTTCCTAGACTGATCAGGTGAGATCCTAAAGATTCTCCTGCTGGCCTTGAAATGCATGGTGTGAACTGTCTATGGAGGGGGCCACATGGCAAGGATCCGACGGCAGCCTCTGAGAACTGAAAATTGTCCCTAGTTACCAGCCAGCACGAAAACAGGACCTTTTTAACTATATCCCCAAAGACCTGAATCCTGCCACCAACTGTAGAGCTTGAAGGAGACCTTCAAGCCTTACCTAAGATCACAAGCCCTCACCTTGATTTCAGTCTGGTGAGATACAGAGCACACCAAACTCTACCAAGACTCTTGCTGCACAAAAACCTGAGATAATAAATTAGTGCTGCTAAATTTTTTTCAATGAAAATGATTTATTCAATGTGTAACGAAATGTAAATTATTATCTACAACTTTACAAGGCATTATAAATAAACCAGATCCCAAATCATAAAACAATTCCAGTCACAAAATATATAAATTAGTAGACATACATTTCATTAAGGCTACCAGATGCACTTGACTCTGCTCAGGTCTCAAACGATAAGAAACATCCAGAAGCTCCAACAAGGTTTCTCTGACCTCTTCTTTCTTTACTATAGTAAAGTATTGGTGGTATTGTCTGAGCACCTACATTTTCAGGGTGTCTTCCAAAGACCATGAACCAATGTGGGGGATCATTGTGTTGGCTGTCTCTGCTACACAGTCTCCAGGTCTTTAATGGTTTCTGATTTCAAGTGGATGAAGCTGTTTCAACGCGGCTGTTATTGGCTTGGAGTTTGCCTGGGGTACTATGACTTCTTACCTGGTTTCTGGAAGTCTTCCTATTCCACCATCTTGCTGCATGGTCACCGTCATCGTCATCATCATCATCATCATCATCAGTATTTCTTAACTTCATTGATTTGTTTGACAAACTTGAATGAGTGTCTTCTACGTGCTAGCTCTTGGCTAAGTGCTGGTAAGTAGGAGGTTCAAGGAATCCAAAAGTTAAATCCAAATATATCTGATTCAAAAGGCCCCTGCTGCCTGCACTATGCCCCGTTATTGCACACTGCACCACTGAATTTGTGGTATTTTGTTACTCAGCCTTAGAAAATGAATACATACTACAATGTCAATAGCAGTGTCCACTTGATACAGTTTCCCTTGTGAAGAACCCCGAGCCTACAGCTCCTGGAACCTTGACCCTGGAGGCAGCAAGAGTAACTCTTAGGGGAGCCCTGCCTGAGAAGCGCTGGGGGTGCTATGTGTCTCTGAGGAGGGCTTGGTGTCCAGGCACTTGGAGAGGAGATGGGCAGGTTTCCTGAGCACTTTGCAGAACTGAGAGTGGAAGGGGGGTAGGGAAATCCAAGCATGTAGTAGGATCTTGATATGTTACCAAACCCGGAACGTAATGGATTGGATGGAGGCTGGGAAAGAAAGAAAGAAACCACAATGAAAGAAAATCGCCCTCATATGTCATGGGCATGAACTCTAGATAAGATGGACCTGGGTTCAAATCCCTCCTCCCATTTCTTATTCTGTGCTCTTGAACAAGTTACTTGAACCTCAGTTTCTTCATCTCTAAAATAGTCCTTAAACTACCTCCATCACCAAGTTGTAAGAATTAAGAGAATATGTATAAATGCCCTTATAAAAAGCCAAGTGCACAGTAGACACTCCACGAGTGGCAGTTATTACTATATGATAATAAATGATCACAATATGTATCAGTTTGCTATGGCTGTGTAACAAATTGCAACACGTTTAGTGGCTGAAAGCAATACATATTCATTATCTCATTATTTCTAAGGGCAGGAGTTTGGGCATGGGCTCCCTGGGTGCTGTCACTTTAATAGGGCAATTTACCCCAAAGCAGTACACAACAATCAGGCCCATTTGGGAATATGAAGCTATTTACATCTCTTTTCGTCAGAGACAGTCCTAGCCAAGGTGATGGAAATACTTCCTTGAGAGTTTCTGGTCCTCGATGTAAGAGTGATGGTGGTTGCCAGAGTGGGGCATGAAGACATGATTAGTCCTCATCAAAAACAGCTGTCAGAGAAAGGACCAGGAACAGGGAACAGAGCCTGAGTGAGGGCCAGGCACCCCTTGCACCCCTCAGCTCTCTATTTAGAGCTGTGTGTCTTGCATTTTAATGGAGCTTTCTTTTTTTTTTTTTTTTTAAGATTTTATTTATTTATGTGACAGAGAGAAAGCCAGCGAGAGAGGGAACACAGCAGGGGAGAGGGAGAGGAAGAAGCAGGCTCCCAGCCGAGGAGCCCGATGTGGGACTCGATCCCGCAACGCCAGGATCACGCCCTGAGCCGAAGGCAGACGCTTAACGACTGCGCCACCCAGGCGCCCCTTAATGGAGCTTTCTAACTGAACAGATATCAGCAGACAGATATCATTTCTGCTCATCAAATTCACAGTTCTTTGTATTTCTCATGGTTAATGTAGCCTCTTCCAGAGCTGGTTTCCCGACTCATGTAAACACTCATGAGTGGACTAGGTACCTTCTAAGGACTTGCATACCTTCACTTGAAGGTTCTTCTTCCAGGGTCTGGGGAATGTGGAATACTCAGAGACAGGATCCATCAGCCTGGTTCCAAGCACCAGTGTCTCCCGAGTTATCACTGCAGTAACTATGGCACTTGCCATAATGTTGCGCACAAAGGAGGCCTCATAAATCCTGACTGGCTGACTAGCTCATCAACTCACCTCCCAATGTGTGGTGCACATTGCCTGGACCAAGAGCACTGACTTGCCAGCACTCTGTACTTGACGTTCACATAGTCATCCTTGGAGCGCACATCAGCTCTGGGAGACTCTTAGAACAGGAACGCTTGCCTATTCCTCTCTCACAGCTAAGTTCATAAATCTGACTGGGGATAAGATTTGAGTGTAAACCCAGGACTTTCTGACTCTAGTCCAGCCTGCCTTCTTGCCCACTCTGTTTTCTTTTATGAATGCTTGGTCCCTGCCTTCCATTCTCCTTCTCACTCACGGCGATCTATTAATGTCTCACAGTTCAGTAAATTGATACTCAAACCACAGGTGTCTTCTGAGTGCTGCAGAGATTCTGCATGGGAGGTGATCAGAGAAGTTGGCTTTCTCATCTTTCCTCTGCAGTCAGGGCCAGCTTCACAGGCATGCGCCCTGTGCACTCACACGGAGTCCCCCACTTAGGAGAGCCCCACATTTGCTTTACTGCTCTGCTGTCACCCTCTTGAAATTCTTAATAATTTTAAACAAAGAACCACACGTTTTCATTTTGGACTGAACCCTACAAATCACATCACTAGTTCTGTCTGCAATAAACATACAGTGGGTTTTAATATACATTTGCAAATTGGAGAGAGACTATAAATCCCTTTTCTCATTGGCTAATCAAACCCTGGGCATTTATTATAAGTTAGTGTCATATCAGCTTTACTCTCAATAAAACCAGGTTGATTTCTCTGACCAGCAAACCAATAAAGTCAACAAAAAAAAGAGGAAGTTTTTTTGTTGGAGGACACCTGAAAACTCCTCCCTTTCTCCTCATCCAGCTGCATCCTGAACCCACCTAGAACTGCACGCCTTCCCTCCTGCAGCTCCCTCGAAATCTCCTCCAATACATCTTGGCACGCTGGTTCTCTCCCTCATCTCCTATGGCTCATCTGTGTTTGTTAAATATTACTTGGCACATAGTAAGCTCTTCAAAACAAGAGACTTGGATTGCAGGGGACAGGCGGTAGGCTTTCGAGTCGAGTCCTGCAGGAAAGAGGCTATCCTGGCGCTGCCCTCACCTCCCTCCGCCCCTCCCCCACCCACATCCACTCTGTAGCACAGGCCAGGCCAGGACTGTGTTGATAAAGAAAAACGACAGAGCCAGAAAAAGCTCTGGAGACAACGCTCAATCACTTACCTAGACTGAAAGCTTGGATTCTGAAGGAGGCCAGAAAGGAGGCTGTTGAAACCACATTGTCCTTTTCTAAGCATGTCTGCTTCTTGGCACCACACCCAGAACGTTCACCAGGAAACTCTATCATGGCCATGATTGCAAAGTCACTGATCCTCAAAGTTTCTAGTCTGAAAAAGGAAAATAACCATGTGGAGGGCATTCCTCGGCCGCTGGCTTCACCTCGGTTACTTCTGACACCACAGCATTTTTCCAGGACTGACATGGAAGAAGGACAGCGGATTTCTGATTGGCATCTCCCAAGGTACAGGGTAACTTCTCTTTTATTTTCCTTTCTTAAAAAAGATTTTATTTATTTATTTGAGAGAGAGAGAGAATGAGTAGGGGGGAAGGGCAGAGAGGGAGAGAGAGAGAAGGAGACTCCCTACTGAGCAAGGAGCCCGATGCAGGGCTTGATCCCAGGACCCCAGAACCCCAGGACCCCAGGACCATGACCTGAGCTGAACGCAGACACTCAACCCACGAGTCACCAGGCACCCAAGTTTTTTTTTTTTCAATGTAAGATACCCACATTCTCCCATCCTCAGACCTCGAAAATGACAGTCACATGCATGTGAGGAGGACTTTCTGTTTTTTGAGGCACTTCATAACCCGGCATCCCATATGATCTCGGCACCTCTGAGAGATAAGTGGGGTAAACGTCACCCCCATTTTACAGATGAGGCAGCCGAGTCTCAGGCACCGGCTGTGCCAGCAGTGACCTTAGCACGTGTGTGGCAGCACAACTGAAGTCATCATCCTGGCTGCTGTTTCAAGAGTGAGCTCTTATTGTAAAGCAAGGACGATTGGAAAATTTTTTTCTTAGACTATGAGAACATTGGCAATCGCTTCCTCTTTTCCCCTTACTCTGGGCCTGGGACTGCCCCTGATGGGGCCACGCAACCACGGATCGACCTGTTGTTGTGAAACACGTTGGTGAGGTAAGACAACTGGCCGAAGGGAGAGAGGCGTTTTTGAGGCTGAAGTAAAAGCGGCTGGAAAGGGAGGCAGGGCATGGAAGAGCAGAGAGAGGCCCTGATTGTAAAGAAAAGGGGAAAATTATCCCAATTCTAGCACTGCTGGAAAATGGGAAAGTTATTGCTGCACAAAGACCCTCTCGAACCGCCTGCCTTCCAAAATTTCTACCGCACTCTCCGCAGTTACTTGTGTATGGCAGAAGCAGCATCTTTGTATTATATGAACAGTCTGCTTCATAATCAAATACCATCTGTCGCTACATCTGAACTTGTTTTCAACATCTGTGCGTTCTGGTCTTAACAAAGCTTTAAAAACTAATTCAAAAACTTTCACAGATCACTGACTAAATATGTACATTGACCATCTTTCCACGTTGGTTTGCAATGTTTCTTCTATAGGTGCCTCCCTCTGCCCGGGGAAAAGTGAAGACATATACACTTGGAGGCTTTATTAAGCTTATTTCCTAATGGCCTTGGGTAGCCAAGTGCAAGAGAGGGACACTTGCTTATGCACCGAGAGGACCCATCATATTCTTTCTTGGTGCCAATATGGTCCCTTTCTGCCAATGAGAAACCTGTAAGTTGATCAGCTACCATACCCCAATTACTCAAAATGACACTACAGATAAAACGGCAACCAAGGGGAGAATCAACTGTATGGCTTATACGCAGCTAAAGTGTGTTTGAACAAATGGTGAAGTAAAACCATGAGAGCTCTCGGGAGGATAAGGACGCTGTTACTTTGCACATGCTTCAGAAATGTGAAGTACATCTTTACAGAACTTTTTGCCAACCCCCTGGCAGATGTTGACCAGTTTTGCTTATGTATACATCAGTTGCAGAACACTAAAACAGAGATTGGAAATTTTAATTTAGTCAAGGCAGTTGGGCTAAAATGATGGCTTTTGTTGAAACCATTAAATAGAGCTGCCTAATGAAGTACAGTACCGGGCTGGCAAACAAGGCCTGATCGGGGGCGGCCGCTTCCAAGCAGGAGAGACGGAAGGCAGAGGCCGTGAGGTGTCGGAGCGCAGGCAGCATGGCGTCCCTGGACCGCGAGAAAGGGCTGGGGTGGCGGACGCAGAGAGGAAGGAGGGCTACACGCCCCACGAGCAGAGAGGCCTCGGTCCACACCACGCCCAGGATCTCAGTGGCGCTCGCTCGTGCGTGTGCGCATGCGTGTGCGTGCGCGCGAGCCTGGGCATGTGTGCGCGCACGCGTGCGCGCTGGGGCAAGCGCGGGTTTTATTTTGGAATTGTTTTCTTTGAAGTTGCAGCTGCTTGTTTGCAAGGGGCCAGGAGGGAAGTGTGGAGTAGTGAGCAGGTGCATGGCCCCTTGAAGGTGGTTTGGGTGAGTGTGGATCACAGAGAAGGGAGGGTAGTGGCGAGTTGTAAGGCCGGGGAGTTCATGGGAGGGGTGAGAGGCTGCCCGGTTAATGAGTCTGGTGATTGATTCTGCTGCTTCAATACACTTGCCCTTCCCACGGCTGCTTGACGGCAAGTAGCCATTAGGTGTGCCCGGGCTGTACCTCCTTTCCCACTCAGGGTCAGCAGAGGCAAAGCAGAGATAACCTCAGGACTGATAGAAACCCACTCTAGTGCGATGGGGCTGACATAATTGTTTAGAAGACTGGACGTTGACTTCTTGCACAGTGATTGAATATATTAAGGGGCACTGGACTTCGGGTATATTTTTCAATTGTTCTCCTGTTTTAGTGGGAATTTTTACTATGCGACCACTTAAACCTTTAATCAGCATGAATGTTTAAAAAGATACAAATAATACTCTATCTTAGTGAGAGTGACTGTCATTACTCAGGTATAATGATTTGCAGCATGTAAATAAGGGAAACTGTATTCAGTAAACATCTATTACTGGCCAGGTATTATAGGAAATAGAGATTATGTCCTCGTTCATTTTGTATGGAGTAGCATGAAACAGCCATTGATTTTCATAGAGTAACTTTTATTTTGAAAACCGCCAAGGAATTTGTGAATACTTGTTTGAAATGATTATCTGAGATTAAGTGGATGTTGGTGTATTATTTTCAAGCTGACTCAGATATACAGACGTGGTCTAAGTACAACACACACACACACACACACACACACAACTATATTATTGTTTAGTATTTGGGTTGTGTATATGTATATTGTGTTTGATTTTTGTCAGGGGCAGGACCAGACTCCTAATTCTTCAAGTGGACCTGGAGAAAGCCCAGGATTAAAACCTAAAAGTTCTGTGTTCCAGAACATAGTCCCAACCTTTCAGGGATGAGGACCCCTCTGTTTCCCCTAGCATCCTGTAACATTAATTCTTTACACAGATGATGCTTAATGGACAGAGGGAATTGCTGACCCAAATTTGGCAACCACTGCTCCCGGATTATGAGAGTTCTAACATCCACTTTTAGCTCCAATTAACTGCAGATCTTTCATAATTACAGAGACATATTAACCCCGCCCAGTGAAATACGCAAAAGTCAATTGTATTTGGTTAAGAAATGTTCATGTTCCATTCAGGTAAATGTTGAAAATAAATTTGGATTAAAAAAAATGTATTTACTGACAGCCTAGGGGAAACAATTAAAAGAGTTCTGGATGGGACAGGAAAACCAGAGTAGAATTAAGTATTTCCTAAAATATTTATAGTCTAGCTCTCAGAAATGGATTCTTTTCCCCATGTAGGTGGATTGCGATTTATCTATAATACTTTGCCTAACTGCTTCTGTTGAATATACAGATTAACCTCAAAGTGAACACGTTTCCAGGAGATAGAGAAGGAAGAATAAAAGAGGAGAATCCCAGTTAGATGCTGCATCATCACTCTATCTACTAAAGAAAGAACAACAGATGCAGTTTTGAAAGCCAAATTATTTGGAGGGGAGTGAGAAGAAAAAGCAGGACTCAGTTGACATTGATGATCACCCTGTTGTACAGTTTCCAGTTCATTTCTTTTTCCTAGGATGTAGTGTCAGTAAATGCCACTGCTCTTCAAGGTTTGCCAGTATTTCTGTGAGAAATCTCCATCCTTTCTGCTGGGGGTTTGCTATAACTTGGCAATTTGTAAGCACACTGGGCTGAAGCGTGGTATACACATTGTCAGTCCAGATGCAGTTCTCTGTTGCAGTTACCAAAAACGAAATCAAAGAAGCCGCTTGGGATTTTCGTTTACGGGGACATGCGTGCAAGAAGAGTATGTCTACTGCCGTTTTCTTGCTGCGCTCTTCTAGTCCTTGACTTTGTTCCTCGTTATTTCAGGTTATTTGCATCTTAGAAAAACTGACGTTTAAACACATACCAGAAAAAATTGAGGTAGGCTTCATTACAGAATATGTTTTTGTTATGGGACAAATGTGGTTTCGATACGGTTGGGACTGGCAGAAGTTGAAGGCAGAACATGTACCCTCTTCCCGGGTGTAAGATCTTTGGTTTTCCTTCAGCCAGCTGCAGATCTCTCCCAATCACTGTGCTGTTTTCCCCCGAGTTTCTTGGGGTTCTCTGAGTGCCCTCCGTTTTACTATGCATTGGCTAATTGGTGGGTAGGGATGACATCTATGCCCACCACTGTGTCTCCGACAACACCAGCCACCCTGGCCACATCAGTGGACAGCCACAGCAACAGCTCTTGATGGAATGGTCACATTGCTTCAACAGTTGGTTCAATGGGTTGTTCAATTGAATTAACAAAGCAACGGATGCCTATGACTTGTAGACTTGAAGACACACTGTTTCGATTGTGCCGCATAAATACGTACGGATGAAATAAGAAGGAAGGGTCACTAGAGCTATCCACAGCTTAATAAAGACTCTTGGGTTAGGAAAAGGAGATCTTGTCATTGGCTTCAGTGAAGTAGACCATGTCATAGAAATGTTGTTCTTTAATGATAAAGCTTCAGCTTCATTGCTAAGTCAGTTTTTCTCAAACCGAGGATGAGAGACTCCAGGAAAATGGAGAGAAGGTGCCTTCGGAGGGATCCTGGCACATAGGCAGCATACACAGAATATTGGCTGGATGAACAAAGGGCCCCAAGAAATGGACTGTGAATTAGGCAGAGCTCACTAACACCATGACTCCTCCCAAGACGAGAGCTGTAATTTTCACAGATGTGTTGTCTGTAACGGCCTCAATATTTAAGTACTTATGAGAAAGGACGAGGTTCCTGCTTGAATCCCTAGAAACTCTTATTGGTCTAGCCCCATGGGGCCTCGTCCATCAGGGATTTGTCCCATTCTTCCTTGTCTCACCATCTTCTCTTTTCTCCATTCTATTCTTCAAAAAAGGAAAAGAAAAAAAGAAAACAGAATTGGAAGGAAGGAAGGAAAAGAAGTAAATTTGGCAACTTGTACATATTCAGAGACTTCCATTTTATTTCTGACCTCAAGGATGGCTTCTCCAATCACCTTGTTCTCTGAGCTGAAAGGCATTTGAGGAGTCACAGAAAGGGAAAAACCTTGGCATTGCTGACAAGACACACTGCAGCATCTGGGGTGCTCCTCGGAGACCTGTGGCCAGGCTAACCTGGCCTCACTTTGCTGAGCTTGCAAAACCTAGAGGATGAGGTCACATTTGGCCATGACTATAAATAGACATCAGTGACAACTAAAACCAAAAGGGAGCTTTGCCTCTGATTCACAGGCTGACATCTCTGAACAAAGAAACTGGGTATCCATCATTATCGAAAAATCTCAAGAAAAGCAAAACACACTGGAAAGTAATTTTTGTGTCTTCCCTTTTTTTGCTTCCCTTGAAGTTCTTTGATCTTCAAAAGATATCCCTTGGGTTCCAGTATCAAGACGAGAGAGGATTCTGAGGAATTCCCTATAGCCTGGGATTCCCTAAGAGCAAGTGTCTAGCAATTTCCTTACACCTCCAAACTGCAGAGTGGCTTTGTCACAGGAGCAACTTTATATAATACATGATCTGTTCACAGTGAGACCTCACATGGTAGCCTACAACCCCACTACTGCCCTCCGAGTTACTTACAGCAACCATGGCACATGATCTTCCAAGAGCCCACCCTTAGCTAACAACTTAGCAGGGCTGAACCAGAGTAAAATAGCCTCCCTGGCTTCCAGCACAGCCTGTAAGAATCAGGATCCAACCATCTGCAGTACCTGTTCATAGACAACGAAGCAGAGTTATTTGTCTTCCAAATCACAAAGAGAATGCACACGGAGAGCCAAGGTTCTTCCATTTTATGGAGTGGCAGGACCGGCTGCCTGGGAGTCATCCTTCCATTTCCCCAGAAGCACAGGCTGCTGCTGCTGCTCTCCGAGACGCTGAACTCCCCCTCACCTGAACAGCAGTGTCAGCCTGCAACGGCGAGAACACAGGAGCCTGAGCCCCGAGTTCTAACATTAATAACAGTATCCGAGCAAAGTCTGTTCAATCAGAAAATGCAAGTATAACTCTAAAAAACTGCCATCTGGACTAGGGAAACATGTCATCTTTCAGACTATGCATAGCATCAGTGTTTTTCTTTGCACAAATTTAGCACTCTGCCCCCTCCCCCCTGCTGCCTCACCCCCCTTCCCTCCCCACCTCCCCCTTCACCCTCTCCACAGCTCTGTCATTTGAGAAGCCCTGTCTTCACTTTTCTTTGTATTTAATTTTTCATATCATTTGCAGGACATATCACATATTTGTTGTGATTTATTCAATACCCGTCCCTCCTCTGACTTTGGAGAAGGCTATCACTTTCCCCTCCTGCTCTGGGAGAATCTGCCAAGTCCGCAGTTTGTGATTTTTGTCATAATCCATGTGCTTAAACAGTCAGGGGAGACTGTCTCAAGATTCCGAGGGTCCCCAAAGCTCCCTCCCTCCCACTGTCTGCGAGCTCAGGGTTAGTTCTAAGGAGGAAGCAGGGCAAGGCTGAGCTGAGGACCATGCAATGTGACCCCTTTGAGAATGAGAAACTTACTGATTCCTTCTTCTTTATTTCCTAGGAATGAATGTGAATCCTAGGATTTGCTAAAATGTGTATAAATATATTTAAAATTATCCCTAACATGCTGGGGACATTTAAGGATTAGAAGATGAAGTTTCTCTGCCATCTGCATTTAGCCACGATGGGCCTTTTAGTAGTACATATTGGCTCCATCTCCAAAATGGCAGAGGACCCATGTTCAGAGTGAAAGAGAGAGAGGGAGAGAGAGATGAAAACTCCTAAACTACGGGCATAGATTAGTTGTTTATTCGGATCTTTTTCAGTAAGAGGTCTCAAGAAACCAAAAGGGGAAAGAAAACCATCATCTGGATATAAGCAAAATTTTATGAGCATCAGCCATGTGCAGAATCCTACTGGGGAAACCAAAAAAATAAGGCTCAATCTATTTCTTATTAAAGACCTAGGGATGTACAAGTTAACATAGCAACAAGGGACCAAAACAAGGTGTTTGTTTGTTTGTTTGTTTGTTTGTTACAGGCATCACCTTCCCCCTTGTTCATTATTATACAGGCCCTCTTACTGGAAGGTAAACCGCTTAAAGGCAAAATTCATGCATCACCTCAATAGGGACCAACAGGAAGTGGATTCCCAATGAACTAAGTGAATGAATGTCACCCAGACTGGACAGTCTCATCAGGCAGGTCAAGCAACTCTCTGTGATCTAGGGAAGAGAGGCCCTGGGGAGGGCACTCAGGAGTTCCATCGACTACTGGTCCTGCTCTTTCAGGGCATCCCCACCTCCACTGGCAACTATGTAATGATTGACGTGCCACCACTGTGGCTACACGGCCACGTATATACAAGAGTATTTTTTGCCAAGGTGACACCGTGATATGCAAACTCAAGGCTTTTGCATACTCCTAACACGGGTTCGCAATCCATTTTAAGCCCTTGACCTACGTAAATCCCAGCTCTCCTGCTACCGTTCCCCAGTTTGGCTTCTCTGCAGCTTGTATTCCTCAGCCATGCTCCCTTCTGCCAAGTCATTAGGAGCAGAATCTCGGTATCTGGAGATTTCTTTCTGCCCTTTACTGCTTAGAGTCACACCACTTTATTTCTCCAAACAACCTTGTCAGTCCACATAGGGTAGAGAAAGATCAACTCTACTACTTGAGCCCATGGTCACTTAACCAATAAATGCCTCCATCTCTCTACTCTAAAAATGGGGGAAATACTGGCCGTCGTTCCTAACTCCACCGTTGGAGTGTGTGAGGCTGAAGTAAGACGAAATTATATAAACAGGTAGCAAAACTGCAGAATGTTTTCCAAATGCAAGGTGTGACTCTTACCCTGGGCTGCCCAAGGATTTATTTTGTGAAATTGAGACTATCCCTTGACATTCATAGGTCTTTGTTTTGCTCACCTATCAAGGCAGAAATGTGCTTTGAGATCTTGAGCAAAAGATACTGTCGTACTACAAATTACCATGATCTAATTAGGCCTCCCTCCATAAATCTGTCATTTGAAAGCCATTCAGGCCTGCTCAGCCCAGCCCTTGATTTAAACTGCTCCAGGAGTCTAGCCGAAGATATGTCCAGGACAGAATCCAACACAATATTCCAGTCTCCTCCCACTGCTCCCATGAGGATGGGCTGTTCACCAATTTTGGCCACAATAACTGTTATGTAGAAGAGAGATTCATTATAGTTTGGGCATAGATCTTAACCAGTGCCCATGCAACCTCGTGACAACATTATTTAGCATTCAGATTGGATGTGAGCTCTTACTGGGAAAAGAATATTGCTAAAGATTAGCACTGCTGGGCCCCTGAAGCAGAGAGAGACAGAGAGGAAAGATGCATATTTGCTCTATTGAATTGACAGGTGTATGCAGCACCCCTTAAGTATGATGAATACTTCGCAGTGACATATGGAACAGAATGATGGTTGTTGTTTTTAAATGCTGGTGTTCGCCAAATCAAAAAATGTTCATTCCTGGTTGTTCTAGCCGAAGAAGATTTTTTTTTTTTTTTAAGTTTAGAAGACTCAAAGCAGTGGGTAATCCAAAATTCATTTATATTGAGCTTTCAAATGCGTGTTTATGCTTATCTTTGATGATGGGTGTCTCTGAGGTTCTGGGAGTCCAAACGGAGCAGGGTAGCAGCCCCCCTGTGTCCTCCCTCAGGAAAATGTGGGAAACAGAGAAACTTCCCCATCTTTCCTCTTCTCACGTCCTTCCCGGGTCTGCCGTTTCTGCTTTGCCAGCCTTGCCCCACCATCTCCAAACAACAGGCCCCACACTTCCACCTTCCTGTCCTTCTGTGCCTCATTCCAGCCTGTTTGGGTTTCAAAGAAATGCTCTGTGTGCAAAGCAAATAGAACGCGGTGGAATATCAACAAAGCATTAGTACACAGCTAATGGGCTTAGACTCTCTGGAGGAGCCAATTCTGGGCCACGAGAACCCAACTCGGCGCCCGCAAAGTCATCGACATGTGCCTCCCGCAGCTTCCTGTGCACGTCGGAACTGGGGAAGCCCTAGAATGATCTCCGAGCAGATGAAGGTGGCACGTGATTGCCGTCGAGGGCGAGGTCGGAGCTGCGGTGTGAACGTCCCAGGGCACAATCCGGTGATTCCAGCACGGACGGGGAGAGGAAAGAGCGCTCTGTGAAGGGGCAGAGCCCCCGGCGACCCCCACGGGGCCCCACTGGGCTTCGCCTCGGGCCCGGAGGCGCGTTGTTTCGCCGGGCCGAGGCCCACGGGAGCATCCCCGTGTCTGTGTGGGGCTGCGCGACGACGAGGCGATGAGGGAGGAGGAGGGCGAGGAGACGTGAAGCGGGAGGATCAGAGGGAAGACGACGGAGAGGAATTAACCCATCAAGGACGGTGGGCGCGTCGCCTTCCCCGCGGCTCAGACTCGGAGGCGAGCGCCCGCACACAAGGAGAGCGCGGGCCGAGCTTTTCAGGGAGCGGACGTGCGAGGAAGCGGGCAGGGGCTGGAAGCCGTACTGAGGAGAGGGGTCGGCTGCCTGTTTTCAGAATTAAAAAGGCTGAGAAGAGAACAGTGAACGGAGTGGCAGCGGAGGTCAGCAGGCACATTCAGGCGTGTTATTGTCGCTATCAAAAAGATGCTGGGAGAGGGAAAGGAAGAAGGAAAAAAACGCTTTCAAGTTTTGAGTTCCTTTTTTCTTTCCTCAAAACGAGGCATTTGAGAGATCGCGCTGAGGATTATTTTTGTCTATTTTGGGAGACGATGCTGGTGTCATTGGACTCCAACCAGCCGGGGAGTCGGGAGGCAAGCAGCCGAGGCCAAGCCCGACTTTGTGAGGCTGCAAGTGGCAGCCACGTGAGCGTGGGAGCCACGCGCCCCTGCCGCCGGGCCGTGCGCAAGGACGGCGTGCGGCCCCTCTGCCCCCGGGCCGGCTGACCAACGCGCGGGCCGGGCTGCCATGTTTGTGGCTGTTCCCCCTCCGCTCTCGCCAGTCCCCAGAGGGAAAAACATTCAGGGGAGGGGAGGAGGGAACCTTCCTGGAGGACGCTCCGGACTCAATGCCAACCTGAGACAGCTGCTGATGTTGAACAACAACATCAAGGGCCTACTGTCCCTTCCTGCCCCTCCTCCTCCTCCACCACCACAGAAAGAACTGTGAAAAGACCAAGAGTTGGTGGGCGGCCAACAAGAACTAAAGAACTTGCAGCTGGTAAAACCACCTGTGCCTTGTCAAATTCCAGCCAAAACAATCCCTTCCCCCGAGTCTCCCGTTAAGGAGCAGGGGAGAAAATCTGATAATAAGATGAGAATCAAGGGGGTGGAAAGTGAGTGGGGTGGCTCCAGACCAAGCACTCAGCCAGTTGGGGAAGAGAAGATAGGGAAACTGTGCCAATGGAGGCCAAAAATTCAGCAGTATGTTCTTGAGAGAAAGAGCAACAACCGTATGCACCCCAGCCAGGCGAGCCCCCCGTAGCGTTCAGCCTTCCGGACAGGCAGTGCTTTGCAGCACCCAAGGCAGATGTCTGGACCAATGTGGCAGATGGCATAAGGAGGGTTCATGAGTTCAAATGCTGGGTGTCCACAGGAACATTCCGGAAAGAGCCCCTTTGCCCTTTCTAATGGCAAAATCAAAAGATGACTAAAGGTTAAACACTCCCCAACTGCACTGCCTATCTGTCATGTGTGTTCTGCCTGGAAGGTTTTGGTTCAGAAGGCCAAGGTCCCATGGTCAGTCTTCATAAAAGTGTGTGAGCAACAGTGATAAAGAAGACATTCAAAGATCCCAGAGAAAAAGCACATCTTCCAGCGAGACGTGTTATTAGATTCCAACTCTACTGTGATTTCCTCTTTTCCGTGTTTCTTTCTTCCACTCACCGGAAATGTAGCTGCCGTAAGTTTAGTTATCGTTCCTCTAGCGGCGGTCTTTAAAAGTAACCACACGTTCATTGGAAGTGGGAATAAATGCTGGTTCTAAAATTAGAAAGTTCTCTTCATCCTTTGAAGATTAGCTGAATCTCTAACTAATGTTATCATTGGCCAGGTAATGTTGGCATGTACTAGAATTGAATTTTTGCTGGCATCCCCAGCTGAAATCCACATCATAGTTGATAGCCATTAAAGATTAGTAGGTCATTGCCTGTGTTAAAACTTCATTTTCAAAGTATTTATTCATTTCACTGATGATTGCCACCCCCTGTCTGGCTTTTTTCTTTAGCACATCCAAGAGAATGCTGTGACCAGAAGGATGGTGAAAGTAAATAAGTTCATGGTCAGTGTCCACTGTAAACACCAAAAGCAATATCCTGTCATTTGTCATAGGAAGGATTGGTGCAATTGATAAAGATGGAGAAAGAGGGTTTCTTTTTTTCTGGTATTAAAATGTTCCATTTTATACACAAAAGTCAGTCTTCATTTTGTCATTTTTAAGTATATATTTATTAACACACATTTATGAAAAGCACAATGCTTTTAATGGTAACAACGCTTTGGCAGTATTCTGGCCCAAAGTGTATAACTTAAATCTAATTATGAGCTAACACCAAACAAATCCAAATTAAGGGATTTTCTACAAAATAACTGGCCTGTGCGCTTTTAAAAATGTCAAAGTCAAGAAAGACACGGAAAGACTGAGGATTTGTTCCAGATTAAATGAGACTCAAAAGCCGTGACCACTAAATGAAAT
This sequence comes from Ursus arctos, assembly GCF_023065955.2. Taxonomy (NCBI): domain Eukaryota; kingdom Metazoa; phylum Chordata; class Mammalia; order Carnivora; family Ursidae; genus Ursus; species Ursus arctos. The sequence goes on along the minus strand of NW_026622874.1, from coordinate 27,844,406 downwards.
GTACAATCCTGGACCGGATTCTGCACCGAGAATTAAAGGGTATCTATAAAGGGATTCTTGAGAAATTTGGTAAAATTTGAATAGTGAGTCTGTAATAGTATAGTTTCGATGTTTATTTTCCTGGTTAATTTTTATATTGTACCATGGTAAAGAAAGGTCTTTAATCCTAAAAAAATAAAGACCGAGATACTGAGAGATAAAGGGACACTGTATTTCCAACTTACTCTCAAATAGTTCAGAAAGAAAAGCTAATATGCATACATACATGAACATACACCTAGAGAGAAACAATGACAAAGCAATGGGGCAAAATGGAAACCATTGGTTGATCTAGGTAAACAGGTACATAAGAAGTCCTTGTACGGTTCTTGCAACTTTAAGTGTGGAATGATATTAAAACAAAACCTCCTCCAATCCTCTGCCTCAGAGATAACTATTTACATATTTACAGTTACAATGCATATTCTCAGTGGTAAGCAATTTCCAAAATGGTTCCAAATGTCTCCAGCCTCCTGGTATTCAAGCCCTTGTGTGATCCTCTTCCCCTTGTGTGTGGGCTGACGCTAGTGACTTGTTTCTAACAAATAGCATACTGCAAAAGTGATGGATGTCAATTCTGAAATTAGGTTAGAAAGGATGGTGAGTCCCATCTTGCTACATTCTTTCTCTGACTTCTCTCTTGCTTACTCTAAGGGAAGCCAGCTGCCACGTTTCAAGTTGCCTTATGGAGAAGTTCACGTAGCAAGGAACTGAGGGTGGCCTCCAGCCAACAGGCACTGAGGAACTGATGCCCTCAGCACAACAGCAGAGAAGGAATGAAATCCTGCCAACAACCACAAAAATAAGCTTGGAAGCTGATCCTTCCCCGATCGAGCCTTGAGATAACTGCAGCCCTCACCAATACCTGGAAGGCAGTCTTTCAAGAGGACCTGAGCCAGAAGACCCAGTCAAGCTGTGCCAGGAATCCTGACCCACAGAAACTGTGAGATAATCAATATTCGCTGTTTTAAGATACTGAGTTTTGGGGAAATTTATTATGAAGAAGTAAATAATACATTCTCCAACTTTCCTCTCTTCTTTTATATATATTTTTTTTCTTTTCTTGGGGGGAAAGAGGGTAACAGTATCATGGATAGCCATCCATGTCATAATATAAAACATTATTTCATTATTTTTAACAGCCAGGGTTGTTCAGTATTGTCCAAATTGTGCATTGCAAAGGAGCACCTGGCAGAGGGGGGAAATAGAAGCTAAAATCTAGCCCATGCTTCGTTCATCAAATTGTGCTTCCTGGCGTTTGGTTTTGTTCACCCAGAAGAGGGGCTATCTTTTTCTCATTTACACAAAGGTGCCTTCTGGGCTAGTGGCAGCCCTCTTAAAAGCTGTGTGATATTCCATGGTCTGGATCTACTATAATTTGCATAACCAACTTCATCTTGCTGGCAATTTACATTGCTTCCTGTGCTGTTATTACAAAACAACACGATAATTAGCTACAGTGAATATGCTTTTATATAGATTTTTTTATTCTTGTACAAACATTTCTGTATGAAAGATTCTAAAATAGAATCCCTTGACCATAGATTATGTCCGTCTTTAATTTTGATAGATCCTGACAAATTAACTTTACTAAAGGTTTTTACCTGTTTTTTACGCCTAACAAATATAAAGAAGTTGCTTATTCCCTTATCCCCTCACCAACACTGGATAGATCAATCTTTTAAATATTTGCTAATCTGATAAGCAAAAAATTTTATCTTAGTTTTATAGATCATTTGTAGAAAATCAAATATTTCTAACTTTCTGTTCTCTGAGTCAGAACAACTTCATAGTATTACTGAGTCAGTCTTTTCCCTCAAATATGCAGGTAATGTTGATTAAATCTGTTAGAGACCAGAGAATCAGATCCTACACCACCAATATCCATTCACTCAATCCTCTCTCTCTTGTGCTATGTGAACACAAGGGAGAAATACAACACCAAGTGAGTATACAATTTTAGCAAAGGTCTTCCAGCATTTGACTTTCTGAACACAAGTCTCAATAAAAACTTGTTGACTCTTCACCAGATTTGCTTGTATAGCCACCGTCAGCCCCTTTTGTAAATAAGATTGCTTTCATTCAACTATTTTGATGTAGGTTGTATGAGTAGAAAAAATGCTAATGAGAAGACCAAGGTTTAAGACCCATGGAATTGTTAAGCCTTGCTTTTCTACTAGGTATATATGTGTGTGTCAGTCTAGGTCCTCTGAGAAGCACACACCAAGACAGGATTAGACGTGCAAGAATTTTATTAGGGAAGATGTCTGTGATAGAAAATGGTGAGGGAACAGGAAAAGCTGGGAGAGCTACCAGGCAGTCATGCAAGACTGACCTCAAGGGAAGGAGAGAAGGCTGGGAGTTGGGTCAAAGCATCTTCGAATGCCGTGCAGTCTAAGAAAAGTTCAACAAGACTTCAGAGAGTCCTGGAGCCAAAGTCACCCATCAGAGGAGTCCAGTGTCTCCCAGGGTTGAAATTGCCTTAGTATTCATGCCACACTCAGTCACTGGCTGGAAAAAGCCCATGGGAAGCCAGACCTTGGTGTAAATGCAGCCATAGATTTCACAGCACAACAGCTGGAGGCCATGGTCAATTGCACTCCCTAGGGTTGGAGGCCTACTAGGCTCATTGTTAAGGTCACCACCACCCATTATCAATGAGCTCATCTTCAGACAGAGCTTCAGTAATTAAAAAAACAGAAAATAGAGAGGAAATTTGTGCTACATTTTTGCTTTCTTGCTTCCATAAGTTCTATGCAACTGCTTACCTTATTTTCAAATAAAGAAGGAAAGCATTTCTATCTGGTTAATGATTGCATAACTTTCCTAAGTCCCACAGGTATAAGATGAAGACTTGTAAAATAGAGAAATAGCTGGAATTCTGTGTGCAAGCAATCAAGAAATGGACAGCAACTGGGGGCTGTCGAAAAGCAAAGAAGAAAAATGAGGGGGAAGTCAGAGGAAATCTAGACATCTCAGAGGAAGGTAGCCAGCAAGAAATTCCCAGCAAAAGGCTGGCTGAAGGATATTGAAGAATAAGAATGTCTAGTCATCAGAATAAGCGTTATTTTTATGCAAAGCACCAGCATCAGATACACAAGTTACCGATTATGTACTCGGTTTTTAAGTGCTAGGTTTTGGGAACGGGGGGTAAAAACTAGTGCTTCTCTAAAATATATGTCTTAGATGTTGAGTTCTTTTTACTTAGTCTCCAGGGGGGCATTTTGTTATGTTGAATTCTAAGGAACAGTCCAAATTTTTTGCTTCAATTCAAATTTATCTTTATCAAATATGCTTTTAAAGGCTCATAAGCCAGAACTGGGAAATATCTCATGCTGTGCAAATACTGTCATAATTGTTCAATCTACGTATGTGTTTGTACTGGTCAAATCTTTGCCTTATCTTTTAGATCATAAACTCTTTAGGAATATCTTTAAGAATATAGGGGCACCCGGCCGGCTCAGTCAGTGGAGCATGCGACTCTTGATCTTGGGGTTGTAAGTTCAAGCCCCACAGTGGATGTAGAGATTACTTGCAAAAAATATTTTTTTTAAAAGGATATAAATATTTTCTGTTGCCCCTGCATTTGTCACAACAAGACTGTTATTTGATTATGATCATGATGTTTGAATTCTGGAAGTCTATATACAAAAGTACAATACTTCATGCACATATTAACACAAAATTGGTAGGCTCCCCCTTATCTATTCCCTCCATTGTATCTTTGCTGCATTTGACACTGTTGATCAATCACATACTGGATGGTACTTCTTCTTGGCCTCCCATTACATTAACTTCTTGGCTCTCCTCCTAGCTCCCTGCTTCCTCTTCTCCCCAGCTATCTTTGGCTTTCTATCACCTCTTTTTATTCTTTTTTTTTTAATAATAATTTTTTATTATATTATGTTAGTCACCATACAGTACATCCCTAGTTTTTGATGTAAAGTTCCATGATTCATTACTTGCATATAACACCCAGTGCACCATGCAATATGTGCCCTCCTTAATACCCATCACCGGCCTATCCCATTCCCCCACCCCCCCTCCCCTCTGAAGCTCTCAGTTTGTTTCCCAGAGTCCATAGTCTCTCATGGTTCATTCCCCCTTCTGATTACCCACCCTTTCTTCTTCCCTTTCTTCTCCTACCAATCTTCCTACTTCTTATGTTCCGTAAATGAGTGAAACCATATAATTGTCCTTCTCTGCTTGACTTACTTCGCTTAGCATTATCTGCTCCAGTCCCGTCCATGTTGCAGCAAATGTTGAGAATCGTTCTTTCTGATGGCTGAGTAATATTCCATTGTATATATGGACCACATCTTCTTAATCCAGTCATCTGTTGAAGGGCTGGCTTTCTATCACCTCTTAATTTTGAATATCACACATCGGTGTCTCTGAAGCCTTCCATTTCGTGGCTTCCATTATCACCCCTAACCTAATGCTTCTACTGTATATCCCCAAATCTTACTTACCTCTGATCCTGTAGTTCCAACATCCTCCAGGATGTTGCCTTGAAAATATTCTGCCATCATTGCCAATTCAACATTGTTCAAAGCATTCTCTTGCTATCACTTATCAATACCACTGCCATTGTCTTCCTGTCCTACAAAGGAAACTGTGGTGATACCTTCAGATTATTCTTTTTTATTCTTCTTCCCACATCTAACTGCTTTACCAAATCACATTTCCCTTTTCTTTGCAAAACAATATATCAGCTACCTGTCTGATACCAAGCCCTTGGCTTGATGAAGTTGTGTGGTCCTTTAAGCTTGGCTCATATTCCCTTTCTGCATTCAAAAGAAACCTCAGTGTCTCTCCCATAGTTTCCAGGGTTTTCTGGGGATCTTATACCTCAGCTAGTCACTCTGGTCCCTATTTGCCACTTCTGATGAGTTTTCAGTCTTTCTCATAGCTCACCTTTGGTGTTCACACTATGGACCCCAAGGGGGCCCCAGAATGGGATATGATCTCTTTGTTTGATTTTACTCCAAACATCTCTCATCCAACAAAGCCCTATAGAACAAATTTTACTGAAGATTTCAATAGTAATGGCAAGCCGCCCATGTGATTGGACTCAGAGCAGATAATAAAACTAAATATTCAACTTCTCTGTTTGTAAGGTATACCTTCGTGTCACCCTAACCATCCCTTCTGCTAGGGCTCCAGCCCTCATCATGTCTCCAAGTTCCATCTGTTCTCTCTTAATCTCCTGTGTTCTCTCCTGGCTCAATCTCAACCCCCAAGTTCCTACTGACTTCTTATGCAGGTAAAGTGGGGTCAACTGTTAGGGACTCTGGCAATAGTTTATCTTTACTTTGTCTCATAACATTGAGAGCTTTCTACAAGTGGGTTTCACATCTGAGTCATTTCTGTAATCCCTATGGAGTTGGGCCTGATGACTGCCACGTAGTAGGCTCTTGGTAAATGCCTAATAAATTCAATCAGGACTAGGTTCATTTTATTTGGAAATGGGATTTTTTTTCACTGTGTGACTTACCTTTCCATGCAAATGACTATCCTATGAAACTCAGTTCAACAGGTAGGTCACTTGAGAAGTCAAAAAATATATGTTGGGTTGATTTTTGACATTAAAATAACCACTTCCTTGGGGCTCTTTAGTAGAAAGTTTTGATTTTTTAATTCAGTAAAAGGCGTCATCTGCATCTAAAGGCCTATGCAAGGAGCTTTGTAGGATCCAAGCCTAAATTACACATGGTTCTAACTCAGGCTGCCTGCAATCTAGAGGGGTGACAAGGATATGGATTTGTGTCATTAGGAGGTAAATGTACAGTGTGCAGAGGGTTGAATTCTCAGTTGGTGTTGGAAAGTTGTTACTCAGACCTCCAGGGGGATGTGGGTTGTTGGGGGCATGATAGTTGTAGTGATGACAGCCCCTTTCATTTGAGCCCTATGTTGACATCAACGTGTTGTCATCAGAGGGCTTATACCAACTTCATGATTGCACTTTATTTTTATATTTTCTCTTGAAAAGCTTGCGATTTTATTTATTTTTTTTTTAAGATTTTATTTTTAAGTAATCTCTACATCCAACATGGGGCTTGAACCCACAACCCTGAGATCCAGAGTCTCATGCTCCACGGACTGAAACAGCCAGGTGCCCTGAAAGGCTTGCGATTTTAAATATCTTTATAAAGAAAATAGAATCTTAACTTAGATTTCACATTTCCATGGCTTTTCTGAAAATTATTCCTTTTTCTATCAACACAAGTGACACTCTAGTTATGGCCACTGAGGGGATCAGCCGTGGCTCTGGAATATAGTCAGGTGCACCACGGCCCTTCACAGGCCACTAGCCTTATGACTTCAACTAATCTAACCTAACCACCTCTAAGCGAGAAGGGGCCATTTAAATGGACCCCACTCAAACACTGAAATTGCCTCTTGCCAAGTGACAGTGCATCTATAATTGGATACCTCTAGCGAAAAAGACCTCGCTGCCTCTTTAGCTTGCCCATTCTAACATCAGATATCTCTCTTAGAAATGTCTTCATTATATTGTAGGAAAATCTGTCTCCCAACATCTTTAGCCACTGGTCCCAGTTCTGTCCAATTGGGGTCATCCAGAAAAAAACTAATCCCTCTTCCTGTGACTGTTACTGTATTTGAAGATAATGAAGATGTTTCCCCACTCAGTCGTCTCTTCTCCAGACTAAAAATCTCCTGTGCTTTCAACAACACTTCATTGGACTAAGTTTTGCATCATTTTTCTAGCTTTCACACCTTCTTTGTAAAATATATACTTCATTTATTTTTTTAATGTATAGCATCTGGACAACACATTTCATGAGTGTTCTAAATACTATTGCACAAGACAATTACCTACCTAATTTTAAACATAAGCTTTTATAATGCCTTTTAAAAGCATATTTCTTTTGGGCTTTTTTTGGGGGGAGGGCATCATTCACCTTATTTTTTATATTGAGATTTATGCTAGTTAAAATCTTTCTTTTTCATATATGCGTGGCTAAGACGTAGATACTTGACATATAGTAAGAGTCTGATAAATATTAGCTATCATTATTAGCAGTTTATCCTTTTTTGTGACCATAAATTTGATAATATGTTCTCTACAAGTTTATCTAAACATTGATTTAAACTTTAAAAAATAAAGCAGAGTATGGTTGAAGATAGGGTTCACACTATACTTCTGCAGCCTTCTCTCCTGACTGATATCAGTTCTAGACTTAAACTGCTTGGGCATGGAGATTCATTAGTTACTAATCTACCCTATTATCTTCAGGGAGCCAAACTTTCCTGTTTCCCTCAACTCTGGATATGATGACGTCCCAGGGAATGCAAATATCACTTCCTGTTTTGCCTCTCCCTACCTCTACTGATGCCCCTGGTCCAACAGAAGTGCCCGCTGCACTCTTCCTCCTTCCACTTCCACCTTGCCCTCCAAGTACAGTTCTTCTGGATGTCCCCAGTGGACTCTTATATTTGCTAATGTATATGTCCTTTCAGCCACTTTGAGCCATTCACCAGCACCATTACCAATTCTGCTGGATACCATTACTTTGAGTGAGCACATCTCCTATCACCACTGGGTGTAACACCAGCTGCCTCTGCCGGGAACTACTGCATCTTCCTATAGCATGATGGTCTCACATAAAGCACTGTTCTGGCTTTTGCCAACTCTTGTCTGCACCACTATTGCTACACTGGAATCCTCAATTTGCCAAAATGGACAGTGGTTTATGGCAGACCAACTTTCTCATGCTTTCTCAAACTGTTTGTTTGTTTATATAATCTCTACACCCAACATGGGGGCTCCAACTCATGACCCTGAGATCAAGAGTGTCATGCTCTTCCAATTGAGTCAGCCAGGCACCCCTGAGCTATACTGTTCAAAGGGCACAATGTAGTGCTGCTTGGGTCCCCGATATATTAATAAATTTGGGGTTGATTTTTATTTGCATTTTTTTTTCATTTTATAAGTGTAATCTCTCTCCCTAGGGCCCAGACATGAGTTCCTATAGCTGAACCAGGAAGCAAGTCCGATTTGCTCTTCCCGTTCCTTTGTGTTCTTGTCATTTTCATAGCTGGTTCCTTCTTCCCTTTGAATGAATTCTCTCTCAAAGACTACCTTAGTCTACTTCTAGGATCAGTCAGATAGCACAAGCTTGAACCTCAAACTTACCCTTAACCTGTGACCCCCTACTACACACACACACACACACACACACACACACACTCTACCATCTATGGATGCCTTTCTGTGTGTGTGTAACCATAAAAAATGTTACCTGTATTTCTTGTTTCAATCATCACAACAATTCTTAAGTAGAGGCAAATATTACAATCCTTATTGTATAGATGAGGACACTAAAATTCCAAGAGTTTATATAACTTGTTTAAGGTTACATAATAAGATATTGCCAGAACTGTGATTCAGTCTGTTCTTTTACCTGTCGTATTATTCTCCCTCCCTCCCTCCACTCAGGCCTTCTTTCTCCATCTTCTGCCCAAGTATCAGATAATGAGGCCCCTTACCGAATACCTTTGATTTGTCTTCAAATACATCAGAAATCCTAGGACTTCTTCCTACAACGTTGGATGCTATCATCTTGATGCTGGCCACCAAGGTCTCTCCAACTGCAGTGGACTCACACTGGTCTCATTTCTTCAAGGGACTTCTTCAAGTATATCAGATAATTTCACTGATGACGGGAGACAGGGAGACTCATTATGAAATGAGACACACAGCATGTCACATGGACATCATCAGGCAATTTCACTCTTCTGCTCCAGCCAGCTAATGATTTTCCATAGCTTGCTGGAAAACGTAAAATTGATACAATCCCCTTTGAGGTCTTGCCTCAACACTGAGACGTTTTTCCTTCCTGATGACATCTGTGCCTCTGCCCTCGCTGGCCCTGCTGCAGACACCTTCCCCCAGGAGTCTCAAGGGACATTTGCCTCCCTTCTTCTCTGAGTACTCTTTGCCTAGCTATCACCAAGCCTTGCTTCCTCTGCTCCAAGCCTGGCTCAAATGACCTTCTTATGGAATCTTCCTGACCACCCATTTCCCCACTTTGGACCTGCTTCTCCACACTTGTGTCCATGTGACACGCTGTGTGTCTCATTTCATAATGAGTTTTCCTGTCTCCTGTCATCAGACCTTTCATGATATATCCCCAGCACCTCGACCAGGGCCTGACATGGACAAACTCTGGGGAAATATATTTCCCAAGAAGTAAATTCAAGAAGAAGGGTAAACAATAAATCAAAGAACAGGGGGAAAAAAAATCCGTTTTCTAAATTAATCTATTAATCTAATTTCCCTGCCAAAAACAGGCAGGGGATTATTCCAGTATGACTTGCACTTTGTGAATGCATCCTGGTTTTTGGTGAATATGATTTTCATTTGTAGGAACTTCCTGAAGATAATCTGTTATAGCACCTTGTTGCTAACCTCACTGGTTTACAGTTTTCCTAATCCACATTTCCTTTTCAAGTTAGGATAAAACTTGTTCAAATATGGTACCTGTTACCTCTTATTCTCTCCAGTTCCTCAAAGATCCCAGACAGTGCTACAGTGACCACATTTACAAATTCTTTCACAACCTGGAATCTAATTTTTCTTGGGCATAAATCCTTTCTCTATTTATATACCATAAAAGAATCTGTAATCCCTACTTTCAAGTTACTGGAATCAAATAATGTCGGTTACCTATATGACGTGTAGTGCTAGGTGAGGAAGCCACGGGAACCAGACATTGCAGTACTCCATCTCAGGGGGCCCACAGACCAGTGCAAGAGACAGACATACAAAACCACAATAGTAGTCAGTGTGATCAAGGTAGAAATAAAGTCATTGGGTGCAAAAGAGGGCCCCAAGAAGACCCAAGAGTTCATTCCAGCCTGAGAAGTTAAGGGAAGTTAGTTATGGCAAACGTCTTCGACGCCGGATCAGAAAGAATGAGTAGAAACTGCCAGGTAAAAATGTAAATGGTGAAAAGACAGAAGGTAGAGTAATTATTGAAGTTATTAATGTAAATCATTTTCTTCAGATACCACAGGCAATAAATTCTTCTGCTCAAGATCTCCCATGGGTTCTCTTCCTACTGTCACATTTATCCCAAACTATTCAGCCTAACTATCAGGACCTCCAGTAGTTTCATTTACTGATTCATTCAAGAAATCGTTATTGAATGCCCACTCTGCCCCGGCACTGTTCTAGACACTAAAACTGCAGTAGGAAACAAAATCGAAAACCTGGGGCGCCTGGGTGGCACAGCGGTTAAGCATCTGCCTTTGGCTCAGGGCGTGATCCCGGCGTTATGGGATCGAGCCCCACATCAGGCTCCTCCGCTATGAGCCTGCTTCTTCCTCTCCCACTCTCCCTGCTTGTGTTCCCTCTCTCGCTGGCTGTCTCTATCTCTGTCAAATAAATAAATAAAATCTTTAAAAAAAAAAAAAAAAGAAAAGAAAAGAAAACCTGAACCTCAAACTCACTCTCAGCCTGTGTCTCCATGGAACTTTCCTGTACTAAAGGGAGGCAGATAATGAACAAATAAGTGAAATATCTAGAAAATGAGATATGTGCTGTGGAGAAAAGAAGGGAAGATGGGTCAAGTAATGCCTGGCAAGGGTGGAGGGTGATCAAGGATGCCGTCTCTGAGAAGATGACGTATAAATGAAGACCCAAAGGACATAAAGGTATCTGGGGGAAGAGCACCAGAGGTGAAGGGAGAAGTAAGAACAAAAGTTCTGAGGCAGGAATGCTGGGATACGTCTGAAGAAAAGTTGGAGGCCGGGGCGCCCCAGGTGGCTCAGTTGGTTAAGCGTCTGTCTTCAGCTCAGGTCGTGGTCTCAGGGTCCTGGGATCGAGCCCCACATCATGTTCCCTGCTCGATGGGAACTCTCTCTCCTCTGCCCCTCATCCTGCTTGTGCTCTCTCTCTATATCAAATAAATAAATAAAACCTTTAAAAAAGTAAAAAGGAGAAAATTGGAGGCCAGTTGAGCTGGAGCAAAGTGGGTGAGAGAGAAAAGAGCAGGAAATGAAGTGAGTGATGTGAGGCATAGTAGGGACTTGGTTTTATTCCGAGTGAGGCAGGAACTAATACAGGGTTTTGAGCAGAGGAGTGATGTGACCCAGTATGTTTTCCTAACATCAGTCTGGCTGCAGAGCTGAAAATGGACCAAGAAGAAGATAAGGGCAGGAAGAGGAAGAATGGATTGGGGGGCTACTGGACTTCCCCAGGTAACAGATGATGGAGATTGGACCAAGGTGGTGGCATAATGGTAGTATCAAGTCATGTGTTTGGGATATAATTTGAAGGTAGAGCTGGACATGGACCTATTTGCTTGTGACCTCCAGTATGGAAGATGAGAAGAGAGGATGGGGAGAGAAAGAGAAAAGGCAGTCACAGGGGACGTCAAGGCTTTTGGCCTGAGTTATCATTTACTAAGATGAAAAGACTGTTGGAGAAATGGCTTTGGAGGGAAGGTCATGTGAAGCCTGAGATGCCTATTAGACATCCAACTGGAGATGTTAAGTAACCAATTGTCTATAGAAGTTCCAGGGCGAGTTCTGAGCTAGAGAAATAACCTTGGAAATGTAAGAGTTGGCTTGGGCTGCCATAACATAAAACCACAGATTGAGTGGCTAAAACAACAGAAATGTATTTTTCAACAGTTCTGGAGTTTGGAAATCCAAGATCCGGTGTCAGCAGGTTTGGTTTCTTCTGAGGTCTCTCTCCTTGCCTTCGTGCTGTGTCCTCGTGTGGTCTTTCTCTATGCACGCACATCCCCGGCGTCTCTTTGCGTGTCAGAATTCCCTCTTCTTATCAGGAAAACAGTTACAGTGGATTAGGGCCCATCCTGACAGCCTCATTTAACCTTAATGACCTCTTTACAGACCCTTTCACCAAATACAGTCACATTCTGAGGTACCGGGCATTACGATTTTAACATATGAATTTTGGAGGACACAATTCAGTCCATGATAGGAAGTCATTAGCTTATTGAAAGAGATTAGATGAGATCGTTAAGGCAGGGAAAGTAGAGTAAAGGAGACAAGATGTCTGAAGGTGGAGCTGTGGTGTTCTTTGTTTAGAGATCAGGGAAATGAATAGGAACCAGCAAAAGAGAATGAGAAGGAGTGGCCAGCAAACTGGAAGAAATCTAGAAACATACAGTATCTTAAGAGCCTAGTGGAGGAGATACTCAAGAAGGAGGAAGTTATCTCAAATAAATAAATAAAATCTCTAAAAAGGGGGTGGGGGACACCTGGGTAGCTCAGTCAGTTAAGCGTCTGCCCTTGGCTCAGGTCTTGATCTCAAGATCCTGGGATTGAGCAGCTCAGTGGGGAGTCTGCTTCTCCCTCTGCCCCTCCCCCTGCTCCTGTGCTCATGTGCGCTCTCTCTCTCTCTCTCTCAAATAAATACATAAAATCTTTAAAAAAAAAAAAAGGAGGAAGTTATCTACATTGTTAAATTTTTCTTAGAGACAAAGGAGGTGTGAACTGAGAAGTCATGGATTTGGAAACGAGGACGTCATTAGTGGCCTCAAGAACAGTTTTGGTGGTTTGAGGGAGGGGCGGGGAAGCACAGATGGGAGTAGAGTGAGAACTGAAGAGAAATTCCGGCATTGGATGTCACCAGTTCTTTTGAGTTTGGCTGTAACGAACAACAGCGTAGTAGAGCTAAAGCTAAAGGGTGATAGGAGGACAAGACAGGGATTTTTTAAGGTGGGAAAAGCAGCAGTGGTTGTACACTGAACGGACTGATGCATCATAGAGGAAGAAAAGGATGATACAGAAGAATTGCCAGTGATGTCCTTGAACGGCAAGACTCAAGGCTGCTTGGAGTATGAAGTAGCAAAAGTGAAGGGGTTTTCCTTACGTAGGAAGCTGAATGTTGAAGGTAGAGCACATAGAACAAAAGGCAGGGAGGTGGGTGGGTGTGGTTGCAAATATTCTGGAATTTCCCTTCTGAGCGTAGGTGGGAGGGGAGATACTGAATACCTATGAAAGAGGAGAGGGGGTGAGGTCGTTGGAAAGGTGAGAAGGAGAGTGAATGGACTAGGGAGTTAAAGTAGAATTGGCAGCTGACGTTGAGAGCCAAGTTGAAGACGGTCATCCTGAACTTAAACCAAGACCACTCATCGTAGTTGTGTTTTCCTCCGGCCATGATCAGCTAGGAACGTGCGGGTGACTTGTGGGTTGAGAGTTCAGTGTAACCAGGGCTGGCATTTTGCCAGATGAGTCCAATGAGGAGAAGAGTTAGAATGTTACATAAGGAAGTGCTCTAATGATGGGCCTTAGAATCTCAACTAGGGAAGAAGAGAAACAAGGACATGAGTCAAGTAAGCGATGATAAAATGGTGGTAGGGTCAAGGGGGATCCAGCCTGGTGGGGTGATTAGAACTGTGGGAGTCAGGGTACTAAAGAGAGAGAGCTGGGAAGATAGAAAGGGTTGGTCAGAAAGCTCTTTTCTCAACTCTATACTAAATGGCAAATCCATTCCAGAAGAGGGGCTATGATTTGTACTTATTTTTCTATTCCCAGAAGTGCCTTTAAAAAAACTTCACATACTAGACATCTCTTGAGAGAGAACCATTATTGTGTTATCAATGTGACGATTATTTTCAGGAGACAGCATGAGAAGAGTGGTACTGTTCTAATGGAGGAGCCAGCTCCTCTGGGTTCAAGTTCAGACTTTGCCTCTCAATTCTCAGTTTGTGGGCTCATTTCTTAATCATTGTTTCAGTTGGCTCATCTGTAAAATGAGGAAAATAATAGGTGCCCTGCAATTATTGCGAAGATCAGATGCAATAAGGTATGTGAAAGTGCTTTGTAAACTAAAAGGCCAATTAACAATTACCTGAAATAGCCGCGAGATCATGAATCACCCCGCAAAGGGACAAACACAAGCCTTCAAGGACTTTGGAGGGGAACCTTTGCGCCCCTTCCGACTGCTATGACTAAGCCAAGCGACATGCTTGTTGGACCCCAAGCTCTGTTTGCACTTTTCTCATTTACAGCCCCTGTTTTTGTGCTCCAAGCTCTGCATCCTATCGGAGGGGAACAGAGTGGGGAGAAAAGGGAGGGAGGAAATCGGAGTGTGGAAGAGAGTGGGAGACAGTAACATTTTCTGAGTCCCTACTGCACATTCACCATTTTGCAAAAATCTCAGTTAGTCCCCTCTCCTCTGCTCTTTGGTATTATCTTCTCTATAATTCAGTATTACGGATGAGGAAACAGACTAGAAAGTTTAAGTTCTTGGACCCAAATAATACAATCAGGAGGTGGTGGAATAGGGCACCAACCCATTCTCTTCCAGAAACCAAAGCCCAGAGTCTTCCTGATGAACCCTGGAACTTATAGATAACCGAAACCACTCTTTTCCACCCACGAAAAATAATCTTTTGGGAGAGTTTTCTGAACTCAAGTTCTTATTTGCTCTGTGATGTTTAAGCTTCTAGAATAAGAGGAGGATGCAATCAAAGAGAATCACTTTAGAATACTGAAATTAGTAAAATCTTTGGGGCAAGGAGTTATTCACACCAATGTGGAAACAACTTAGATTTTGGAGGTGGTTTGTCTTAAGCCTCTCTTAGTTTTTCATTTGCTCAGAATGTATCCAGTAAGAGGTCTATGGCAACACAATAAAGACTTGAATATCCTTGTCAACCGGCAGCCAAAGGTTGCTCAGATTCCTGTTATGACAGAGAATTCAAAACTATTTCTTTGGGAAGCTATTTTATCTTTGGACACATCTTACACAATTCCTGCCTGATGTTACAAATTTACCTGACTAGTTAAAACATCTATTATTTATCTACCAAGACTAATTCAGGGTTTTCAAACTGTGCCTCCAAGTGCCATGGCTCTGTGGCTCCAGCCTTCATGAAGAGGCCAAGAGGAGACATAGGGAAAAAGAAAGGGCCCCCATCATCATTTTAACCATAGCAACAATGCTTTTATTTGTTTTAACTTTTGGAGTTCCGTATGAGACTTCATTTGAAAAACAATTCCATTGCTGAAAATATGACTAGATGGTCTCTTTTCCTCTGTTCTCTGTCTTCATGATGATGTTTCTCAGTGTGGACTTCTAACCCTCGCATCAGAATCAGTACCTTGGAAGCCTGTGAAAAATGCAGATTCTCTGGCCCTTACTGAATTAAAATTTTTGGCCATGGGACCAGAGAATCCGTATTTTAACAAGTACCTCAGGGGCTTCTTAGGTACCCAAAAGTTTGAGAATCACCGAACTATGATGTGAGAACAATCTGATAAAATACAGAAATAAGCTGCCAAAGTAGAACTCTTTTTCCTTTGGAACGATCTGTTACAAAACGCGATGTCTGGGCCACCTGGGTGGCACAGCGGTTAAGCGTCTGCCTTCGGCTCAGGGCGTGATCCCGGCGTTATGGGATCGAGCCCCACATCAGGCTCCTCCGCTATGAGCCTGCTTCTTCCTCTCCCACTCCCCCTGCTTGTGTTCCCTCTCTCGCTGGCTGTCTCTATCTCTGTCAAATAAATAAATTAAATCTTTAAAACAAACAAACAAACAAACAAAAAAACGCAATGTCTTTTCTCAGTATATACAGGAGTTTTTGGAGAAGTAGGCATGGCTAGTTGACCTCAAGATATCCAGAATGTGGACTTTTGTATCTTTGTTGGAGGCCCTGAATGCTCCCTCAAATATCTCTCTGTGGCCCAGTGATTGAAGCTAGAGTATATATATATATATGTACACACACACACACACACACACACACACACACACACACAATTACCAGTGGCCAGCGTCACAGCCAACCTACCACCTCACTCAGCTGAGTCCTGCCAATTAAGTACTTCTTGAGTGGTATAATAACAGGGCCCTTAAAATTCCAAGCATAAAACAGCTAATAAAAGTATCTTGTTTAACAAAGTAATAATAAAAAAAAGCAGAGACAAAAAAAGCTGCAAAGTTTTCTTTGTGATCATTGTTTAACACTGTATGTAATTAAATATTAATGAAAGTATGCTACTTTCATTTTGTGAGCAATTTAATTCAATTAAAAATAAATGGGTCTCCTTGGCTCAGTGGGCATACTGATCTAGAGAACAGCACTGCCCTTAACTTGGTTCGCACTGTGTTTAAATCCAGCACTGAGCAGAGCTACTGAAATTCAACCCCAGGCTCACACAGTTAACTCATTAGGAACCAAGAGCCGACCTCAGGCAGTCAATGGAGTAGAGCAGAATTCACTGGGTGCAACGCATAATACAGTTCACTTAAAAAATAGTTTAATCAAGCATTTGCTATGTGGGAAATACCCAAGATATTTCCTAGATGTTGAAACCTAGTTATCTCAGGGGGTGGGACAGGCATTGACCAGAAAGGGGCAGGAGAAATCTGGAAACACTCTGTATCTTGATGGGGGTGTGGGTTAACAGCCACACACACACACACACACACACACACCCTATTAAATATATTTTGTATATATTTACATATACATGAGTACAGCTCAGTGTGTGTGTGTGTGTATTTATACATATATATATGTATATATATTTAAGGTTAGTGCAGTTTATGCACTTGACCGAAAACACAGTCAACCCTTGAATAATGTGGGGGTTAGGAACTCTGATACCCCTGCAGTTGAAAATCTGGGTAATAAGTTTTGACTCCCCAGAAACTTAACTAATAGACTACTGTTGGCCTTACTGACACATAAACAGTCAATTAACACATATTTGCATATGTTAAATGTGTTATATACACTGTATTTTTACAATATTGTGAGATTGAGAAAAGAAATGTTATTAAGAAAATCATAAGGAAGAGAAACTACATTTACAGTGCTCTACTGTATTTACTTTAAAATAAATCCGCATATACGTGGACCCGTGTAGTTCAAACCCGTGTTGTTCCAGGGTCAAGTTATATTTCATGCATAATGAGTGGGAAAGAGACACTTCTGCCCACAAGGACCTCACAGTCTGGTATCATTAGGCACAGGAGAAGCCACATAGGCATCGGGAAGCTCCTGGCTTGCCATCTGGCTGGGAAGGCACAGACAAATACTTAAAGGTACTAATTTTGTGAGAAAAACGTACACAGGTCTTAAAGCGTCCTTAGGAAGAAACCGACAAAGCCGCAGTAAAATTTGACAGCGCTCAGTGCGAGTGCACAGGACAGGTGCACCCCGGGTGCGGGACAGAAAAGAGGCGCACTGGGGCACAGACAGTTGCGTGGAGCAGAAGTGAGGACTCAGGGACTGGAGGCCCAGAGTCGACTGACCCGGGGTCAGGTCCGCCGGGCCCAAGGCGGGAGGGGCTGGGCCCGCGGGGCGGGGGGGACAGGGGCCCTGGAGGCACCCGCCCGGTTGCAGGCAGTGCTGGGGACTCTCAGGGGCGGACTTCTGGGCCCCTGGCGAAGGCGCTGGCAGGCCCGGAGGTAAGGCCCAGAGGTAATGGATCCGCGGTAGTTGGAGCTGCTCTCTCATTTCCCCCACAAGGGCCATTGTTTGGGAATGAACTTCAGGATTCCAGAGGACATGTCTAATTATAACAATGTTATCAACGCTGCGAGGCTGAGTGGTGTGTGTGTGTGTGTGTGTGTGTGTGTGTGTGTGTGTGTGTGTGTGTCTGTGCTCCCCAGGGGCCAGTGCCCAGCCCTGAAAGGAGAGCTGGCCCTTGTGAATGGGGAGGAAAATGCCAATCTCTTGACAAAAAGTTTGCTGCTAAAAACGAATCCCCGGCCAACATTTTACAACCTGGACGCATTGTTAATGTGTCGCTTTATCTGGCAGGAATAGGAAGCCGTGTTTGAAAACAATGTATTCTTTTTAGGTGCAAGGTCAGCGTCTGTTGGACCTCGGGGTGACCGCCAGCCCCCCGCCGCCTGGGAGAAGGCTCCACAGGCCGGCCCAGGCGCTTCCTGGGCGGGGTGAAGTGCCCTCGGCCCGAGACTAGGGAGGCAAGACGCGATCCCTGCCCACCTGCGGGAGCCCTGATGCAGCCCAGCCCCACGGAGGCCTCCGAGGGGCAGCCGGCTCCTCCACCACAGAGGACGCCTCGGGTCGTGTGGCACTGAGGCCCCTGGTCTGGGGTGTGTGTGTGGAAGGAGGGGGGCCCTGCGGACCCCAGCACCTGGCTCCCTCACTGCTGGGCACAGGTGGAGCTGCTCTCAGCCTTAGCCAAGAAGGCCCGGAGCTGTCCCAGCCTCCTCGTGGAGCCTCCCCAGAGCCAGAGCATGTAGGGTGTAGAAAGACTCAGAAGTGCCTTTTCCAAAACTTCTCAGTGGGGAAGAAAATCCAGGTGGTTGCCACCAGCCTTGAGTGAGAGTGCAGGCTCCCCCGCTGAGTAGCTGGATGACCTTGTGCAAGAGACTTCCCCTCTTAAAAAATCTTCAGTTTGCTCACATGCAAAAGGGGAATGAGACAATACCTACCGCATAGGGCCGCTGCATGGATGAAATAGGAGACTGGACGGAAAGCACTTAGCACAGGCCTGGCATACGGCCAGCACCCAATAAAGGGCATTGCATTCGTTGTTTCTTCTACCTGGAACACTCCCCTTTAGAAACACCTGTTCCCTTACCTCCCACAGGTCCCTTCTCTAGCTTATTTTTCTCTCCAGTGCTTACCACTATCTAATACAGCACGTCTCTTACAGTTGTATCTTATTTATCGTCTGTGTCTGGTAAACAAGAGGGACACTCTATGAGACTAGAGATGTGTGCGCTTTGCTGCGGAATCCCCAGAACCTAGAATAGTGTGTAGCACACAATAGCTGCTCAATAAACAGTAAATAAAGGATAGATGATGATGAAGACCAGCATTGGAGTGTAAAAAGGCCCAGGTTAATCCCTCGATTTCCTAGTTCACAATGTCGGAGCTCCTACCAGATCGTCAGTAACACGGGCAAAGAAACCGTATCTTGTATAAGTGGATTCTCCATAGCTAAGCTTGATAGATACGCAAGTAAAACTACAGGACGTTCAGTTCCATTTAATTTTTTTTAAGTATAAGTACATCTCAAATGTTGCATGGGACATACTTAGACAAAACAGTATTCACTGTTTATCTAAAATTAAAATATATCTGGGTGTCCTGTATTTTATCTGGCAAACTTCTCCATCTCTGATTCAGAGTAGGCACAAAATAAGTAGTTGCTGCATGAATGGATAATATGGTCAGAATCCAAAGAAATCATAGTAAACCTAAATAAAATAGGAAGGTCAGTCCCGAGAGTGCGCTGCTCATGTTTAACTACTGACTCTTCAAGGAAGAAAAAATCCTCGATTTTACAGCATGTGACAATTTCCATGGTGTATATAATCCCACCATGGCTGAGTTCAAGCTACCAAGGAGACACGATTAGAATGCAGGGTTCGAAAGAGATGAGCCCGGGGGCACCCAAGTGGCTCAGATGGTTAAGCACCTGCCCTCGGCTCAGGTCACGATTGGGATCGAGCCCTTCATCGGGCTCCTTGCTCAGTGGGGATCCTGCTTCTCCCTCACCCTCTGGCTGCTGCTCTCTTGCTCTGTCAAATAAATAAATAAAATCTTGGAAGGAAGGAAGGAAGGAAGGAAGGAAGGAAGGAAGGAAGGAAGGAAGGAAGGAAGGAAAGAAGGAAAGAAGGAAAGAAGGAAAGAAGGAAAGAAGGAAGGAAGGAAGGGATGAGCCGGATCAGCTTTGGCAAAAACTCCTCCAAGTCAGAGGACGGAAGAAAGAGGCAACAGTTACCAACCAAGGCCATGGAAGAAGACATGACCCTCCTCCACTTTCCCAGAGCAAGGCTCTGCTGGCCACGTCCTTACACACACTGCATGAGGTAGAAATTATTAGCCCCATGATTTTTAAAAACAAATGGAGAAAATAGGGCAGAAAGAAAACTTTGTTTAAAAATTGTCTAGTCACACAGCTCCTAAGCCTGCCCAGGGCCCACTCTCGCTGCCCCAAAGTGGTCTCCCTCTGCTGTCACTGGATATGGAAGCCAAGGGGCTTCAGAGGTCAGAGATCAGCAGGTCAACCTGGCCATTCCTCAGCAGAGGAAACCGAGGCAAGCAGTAAAAGGGTTAGCAAACGCCCGGCAGGGCTGGGGATAGGACGTGCACCTCCTGACCCGAACGTGTCTGCGCGCGCATGCGCGAGCGTGTATTGTAGAGAAATTCTCAAAACGTGTTCTTCTAATGCGAGAAGTCTAAGAAATAAGCACGGGCACCCTCAAAGGGCTCAACACGGGGTGAGCGTGCATCAGCTGGGCCTTTAATTTGTTTTGTTTTAATGTACTGCAAGTCTGGACTAGGATTTCTGCCTTCTTGATCTCACCCAGATAGTTTCAAACCTTAGACCAGAGCAGAGAACACCTGTTACAAAGCAGTGGCCTGTGCAGGTGTAGGGGGCTTTTTCTTTACCCGAGATGAGCAGTCTGGACTCCTGACTTGAAGGGAGAACCCATCGAGTTCTACAACAGCCCCTGTATATGTCTCTCTCCTTCTCCTCCTGGGAGTTCCACAGAGGACGGCGGTGGACAGACCCCGGGCTCTGCCGGTCACTGCGTGTGGCCATGGGGAAGTCCCTGTCCCACTCTCTCCCAGCTATACAACAAAAATATCATTTCTGGGGCCTCTTCCAGCAATAACAGCTAGGATAGTCTCTCCTAATCCCCACCTTTTTCCTCCCCCCGTCTTCTCACTCTCTTCTCCCTTCCTCATTATCTTCCTGTTTTTCTCGGTTTTTCCAAACCTTCTTTCCCTTCCCTCGCCCCGACCTCTCTGGCTCTCCACTGCCCTCCGTATCACAGCCTCGCTTGTCTGTCTGTCTCCTTCTCGCGCTCTCTACCCTTGCCCACCCCCCACCCCCACAGACTGCTGGAGCTAACACTGGCCCTTAATTAGACAGAAACTCTGCTAATAAAACAAAGAAAGAAAACAGGAAAGCCAGGAGCAGGCAGCGCCTCGGCGGAGAGGCAGATCTCCAGAGCAGGCAGGCCCCCAGCGGTCCTCTGCTATTCGTATATATTCACTGTGCCCTTCTCTTTTATCTGGAGAGCACTTCGCCAGCTACACAAACAAAAGATTATGCAGATTATCAGAAGCATAAAGAAAAAAAATCATCTTAACTAAACATCCCAAAATGTAAGCCCCTGAATGGGAAAACCTGGGCATCCCAAGGCCACAGGCGCCCTCCAGAACGAGACCACCGCTGGCCTCTGCCCGTCCCCCTCCTGGTGAGCGGCATGGCACCCTGAGAGGCACGTGTGCTGCGAGGTGTCCCAGCTCGCTGTAAACTCTGAAAGCAAATGAGAGCCCTCAAGGCTCATTAGACCTATTTATACAGTTCTTCATTGGGAAAAATTAAATCTTCCAAACACAGATAAATACACCCCTGTGACAAATGAACTAGCTCGTCACGTTTAAACCCCAGCTCCAGCCCTGACAAATGTACTAGTTGAACCCCCCCAGGCAAGATAAACATAGTTCTTTATCTTGAATTCCCTTTAGTCGGGCGAGAAGGAACACAAGGGCTACCCCAAGTGTGTAGGGATGGAGGCGGGCGTGGGGAAGGCCAGGAGGGGACGGTGCTGTGAGGAAGGAAGAGCTCATGAAGGTCACCTTCTCGGCCAGGTAGCCAAACCACAAGGCCTCTCCCTGCCTCGCTTTGCTCAGGCCTTCTGCTAACCTTGAGGGTTTCTCAGCCCCGTTGCGCTGGCCACCAGCTATCTTCTACCCACACGCGTATCCTTAGAGACTCCAATGGTGCAGAGTGACATGGGGTGCCCTCAACGTGGCTCACTGCCTGCCCCTCTGTATTTCTCAACAGGCCCTATCTTTTCCAGGAAACACTCCTTTTCTGGGAAGGGTTGGCAGAGAATGATCCTGGCAGGAAATGGCCATCTGAGGACCTCTGAGAAGAGATAATGATAAGATAGAAGAGAAGAAAGAGAAGGCTCTGGATCGCTCTTGGGAATCCCCGTTCCTGAAGCGGCTGCTGCGTGTTCTAGAGCTGGTGTCCCCTGGCCACAGGTGGCTGTTGAGCATTTGGAAGGCGGCTAGCCTGAATTGACATGTATTGAAAATGCAAAATATGCCCTGAATTTTGAAGGTTTTGTACCCTCCCCCAAAAAACAAATTTTTCGGTACCTACCTCATTAATAACCTTTATAGACTGATTACACGTTGAAATGATATGTTGGGTTGAATAAGATATATGATGGAAATTAATGTCACCTGCTTTTTTTTTTTTCCTCTTTAAATGTGACTACTAGAAACCTGAAAATAGTGAAAATTGCACAGGGCACATACTCTATTTCTGTGGCCCAGCACACCTCTGGAGAAGCTTTCGCTTCGATACATTGAAATCTAGGTTTCCTCAAGAGCCCATTTTCAGACTTTGCCTCATTATGAAACCTTTTCATGCTTGAACCAAAGTGGAGTTGATTTGTGTTTTCTTTTTTCCCAGCATAGGGCCCTAAAGTTAAACTCACCCTAAGTCATGAAAGAGAAAGCTAGATCCAGAAGTTCCTCACTTCATTACCGGTATCTTCAGGCTTCAAAGCTCCCTTGCCTTTGCTGTCATTTCTTCCTCTTGCCTCCTCCCACTCTTGCCCTGAGAATGCGGGCTCTGTGCCTTACATGTATTAGCCTTTGCTTTAGAAATAGCAGAATACAAACGCTGATAAGCACCTGGGGAGACCATCAGACCCATTCAACTTGATCCACTTGACCCAGCCCCAGAGAAACACACTACATTGGTCAATTCTTCTTTAAAAGGCAATAATGCTCATTTGTTTTCCTGTAGTAAATAATACTTATTCATTGCAGAAAAAATGGGAAAAGAGAAGCCAAAAGAAGAAAATAAAAATCACCCACAATCTCAAACCTCAGGCTAGCCATTGTTGATGTTTTAGGGTACATCCTGCCAAAATTGTATTTTGTACAACAAAAGTAATAATTATAACATCTATTGCGTGCTTACTATACCCATGCAGTGAGCTAGACATTTTAAACATATTTTTCTTCATAATTGTCCTAAAGTAGATTCTATTAGTATCCCCATGTTATGGGTGAGAAAACAGACTTAGCAAGGTTAACTGTCTTGTCCAAAGACAAAGCACTAGTAAGTGGCCGAACCAGTTAAACACAGATCCGAATGGGCTCTGGACAGGAAGCACTCAGACTCCTGCCTCCAGCTGAAAGTTCTCCCAGGAGAAAGACACTATCACCTCCTTCATCAGCTTGTTCTCTTAAAGGCATCCAACCCTCCTAGACTCATAGTTCCTGCCTCCATCTGTTCAGACCACGGTAACAGAATACCATAGACGAGGTGGATTATAAACAACAGGACTTATTTCTTACAGGTCGGGAGACTGGGAAGTCCTAGATCAGCACGTCTGTAGAGTCAGTGTCTGGTGAGGTCTGGCTTCCTGGTTCATAGATGGCCACCTTCTCCCCATATCCTCACCTGGCCAGAAGGGATGAGGGAGCACTCCAGGGTCCCTTTAATAATGAACTGATCCCATCGTAAGAGCTCTGTCCTCATGACCTAATCACCTCCCAAAGGCTCCATATCCAAGTGTCATCATCACGTGGTTAGCTTCAACATATGAACTTGGAGGGACACAAATACGCGTCTGCAACGGTGCCATTCGTTATGTTCGTCCTAATCTACCAGCAACTGCTTCTCAGGTACGTACTCGTCCATTCAACAGATATTTGTTGGACACCTACTATGTGCCAGGTGATGTTCAAGGCAACCAGAATATAGCAGTGAACACAATCAACAAATTTCCTTTGCTCTTATGGAGCTTACGTTTCAGTTTGGGGAAAGAGACAATAAATAGACAAGCAAATACATATTATGTCAGATAATAAGTGCGAAAAACCACTAAGAAGAGAAAATTGGATGGGGTGAGGGGGACCCAAAAGGATGAGAAGGAAAGTGGCGGTAAGAATCACGTGGTGGGTTGCATTATTATTTGCAATTACTCACACCTTACCTAGAAACTTGGCCAAGACAGATTGCTCTTTTTTTCTTTTTAGGCTGGGCAGGGAAGACCTCCCAGGGAAGGTAATATTTGAGCAGGTAACTTGAAAGAAGTGAGGCAGACAGTCATTAAGTTATCTGGGAGAAGAGCTTTCCAGAGCCAAATGTGCAGCAAAAGCAGAGGCTCTGAGATGGGAGCATGGCTGGTGCCTCCGAGGAAAGCCATGGGACCAGTGTGGCCAGGGTGAAGCTAGTGAGAGTGGTAGGAGCTTAAGTTAGACAGGTGTGTGGAGTGAGGACAGATCATACAGGGCCTTTAGGGCCACTGCAAAACTCTGGCTTTTTCCCTTAGTGAGATGGAAAGCCATGGAAGGTTTTTAGCAGAGAAGATGTGACTTACCTGTTCAAAGGATCACTCCAGCTACTGTCTTGAGAATATATTTGGGGGGCAAGTGTTGAAGCAGACTGACCTCTTGAGAGCTACCCAGTAATCTAAAGAGGAAATGATGCTGGCGAGGATCAAGATAGGAGAGGGAGTCAGATTCTAGATCTGTTTTTCTGGTAGAACCAACAGGATTTGCTGATGGGTCAGACGTGGGTGATGAGAGAAAGTGTCGAGGAGGGAATCCAAGTTTTTCAGCCCCAAGCAACTAAAAAGATAAGATTATGATTAACTAAGATGGAAAAACTACAGGAAGGAGATTTTTTTGAGGGAGTATAGAAATCAGGAGCTTGTTTGGGGGTATGTTAAGTTTGAGGTACTTATCAGACATCGAAGTCAAAGTGTTAAGTAAAAAGTTATATATTACCTGTTCTTGGAAAATAGATGATACTGAAAACTATGACCACGAGTGAAGTTATTTTGGCAGCGATCAGTTACAACATAGATGAGATATTTATTTATTTTTTAAAAAGATTTTATTTATTTATTTGACAGAGAGAGACAGTCAGCAAGACAGGGAACACAAGTAGGGGGAGTGGGAGAGGAAGAAGCAGGCTCACAGCGGAGGAGTCTGATGTGGGGCTCAATCCCAGAACGCCGGCATCACGCCCTGAGCCGGAGGCAGACTCTTAACAACTGAGCCACCCAGGCGTCCTGACAACATAGATGAGATATTTAGACTAAATCCTTGGACCTTCCAACTGATGGATCTTACAGAAGTAACAGGAAAACAGTAAAAGAGACTGGAGGGAACAGCTAGTGAATAACCAGTAAATGAATAACCAGGAGAGAGGGGGATCCAAGTCTGACAAAGACAGCATTTCAAGTTGAGCCCTGTCAAATGCTGCTGATGGAGTATGATATGGAGAATTGTCCATTGGATCTGACAATCTGGAGAGCATATATATTACCAATATAAGCAAGTAAAATGAACCAAGAAATCATTGCAGAAGGGCACTGGGTCAAGTGCCTCCCTTTCATTATTCTTGTCTTCCTTCATGGTTCTTAGGGACACCCGAGGGTCAGTTAGCCTCTTTCAACTGTTCTTGCTAGTTTAATCTGGCTTCCTATGCAGTAGACATATTGATAATAAAATAATGATCAAGAGATAATCTTTTTAAAAGTTAATGATGCTTGGTGGGGAATTCCTATTGGAACTTCTCAAGACCGAAGGCACCTTCCAAAGCTCTGGTAAGTTGACAACCTTTGGAAGAGGGAATACACTTTCCAGACTGTGAACTTACAAAGCAGGATATTTTCAGATGATCGTGCCTATACTCAGGACAGGATTCATCTCAACAGCAGAATATTATAACATGTATATGGCTGATACCTTCTTAGCAAGTGTTAAAATCAGGTGATGTAGCCATACTGATGGAGGATTAAATTGGATTAAATTGCCCGGACTCCATAAATAGACCTAACAATCCCAATAACTAAAAATCAATTCTAATTGTCTCATTTTTTCCTCTGTCTTCTGACAATAACAAGATTTGGCCTTATCTGTCCAATTCCATTTTTTTTTAAGTTGGGGGAGAAACAGAGGGAGAGGGAGAGAGACAATCTTAAGCAGGCTCCATGCCCAGCACAGAGCCTGACTCAAGACTCAATCTCACAATCCCGAGATCATGACTTGAGCTGAACACCCAGACACCCCTGTCGAATTCCGTTTTTAAAATATTTCTAAAGACTTATAGACCATTGGCCCTGCCATGGCATGTGTACATGACGTGCCAAGCCTATTTTATGGCCTTTAATCCATTCTGCGGAGTCCAACTTGAATCTCAGGGTCTACCTCTCAGTCTTTCTTTGTCCTCTCCTTAAATAATTCATCCAGAAACTCTTAAACGTCCTTGGCTAAATAAGGTCCAAGTCACGTGAAAGAGGGATATGACTCACGCGCAAGGCCGCACTTGGAATTCATGCAGTCCTTCAGCTTGAAGAGCAGGCGGGAGAGGTCTGATCCGGGTAGTGATGGAGGACAAGTTCCAGAGCCCGAAGGAAGTACCAACGCAGGCGTGCTTCCTTCCGCCCAAAGCAAGAAAAGTTGGCTCTGGGAAAAAGACAGACAGACCTGCTTTATTTGTATCTGGAGCCTAGTCTTCTAAATCCAAAGCCTCTAGAAACTCTCCAGAGACAACGTGACTAAGAATACAACCTTTCTCAAAAGTAGTCATTGCAAGTAACTACAATGGTCTCTCTCCAAAACGGTACCTGCTCTTTCATTGAACTGGGCTGCTTTCACACCCCTCTGAAGAGGTGCAGGAGTGTTCTCTTTACCCCCTGCACCCACACTGGTCTAGAAGCCTCTGTTTTTATGAAGGGTAGCTCCTTGAAATGTTAGTGTTCATGGACCTGGAGTTTTGACATGTTCGAGAACTTTTATGGAGCTTGGTTCTCTATTAGTATAACAACTTCACAATCTATATACTCTATATAAGTTTCTTGAAGTGTAGCCTGCATTCATTTTTCATTCAACAAATATTCTTTGAACACCTATTGTCCAAAGCACCATCCAAGGCCCCAGAGAGGAGAGCAGGGAACAAAACAGATACAAATTCTTTTTCTCACGGAGTTTACATTGCAGTGGGACAAGAATGAAAACAAACAATGTAAGTAAGTAGAACAGATAATTAGTTAAATGATGGTAAGTGCTATGGAGAAAAACAACCAGGACAGGTGAATCAGGAGTAACCCAGGAAAAGAGGTAGAAAGAGAGTTGTAATTTTAAAGAGGGTGGTCAGGGAAGAGTTTGTTGGAAAAGTGTCATTTGAGCAAAGACTAGAAAGAAGTGAGGATTTGAGCTTTACAGAAATCTGGGAGGGGACCCACTAGGAAGAAGGAATTGCGATAATATAGGTCCTGAGGCTGTGGTGTGCCTGGAATGTTCAAGGTACAATGAGAAAGTCAGTGTGGCCCACACACGGTGAGCAAAGAGTGTAGTAGGGGAGAGGTGGTGGGGGCCTAAATCATGCAAGACCCGGTAGGGACTTGAGCTTTTTCTCTAGGGAGATGCAGACCCACTAAAGGATTTTGAATGGCTAAGTGACATATTCTAACTTATAATAGGATCACTTAGCTACTTTGTGCAAAATATATGACACAGGAATAAGAAGGCAATCAGGGGTATCAGTTCAGAGACTTTTGCAGTGATCCAAGTCAATGCTGGTGGTAGCAAGTCACCCATCCAAGTGACACGGGGCACCTGTGCAGACCGCCAAATTCCAGAGCCAGTCTTACAACCCCTGGGTCAGGATGCGGGGTCCGAGGACTCCAGAGTTTTCCCAAGTACCAGGTATTGCTTAGGAACGCTAGAGTTTAACAACCATTCTTCTCTGCTATAGGGTGCCAGTCATGGAGTTATTGTCTCTCAGCTCCAAATTCACCCTTCACTGCCCGCTCTGAAAACATAGATATGGACCCTTTTGATACTTTTCCTTTGCCTGCCAGCATCATGCTAACCTTTGTCAGTAGCAAGCGTGGAGAGACATTGCAGGGGGAAGGGGATGCCCGTCCTCATTTGGTGGTCCTGTTCAGTGGGATCCCACGTCACAGGCGATGTCTCCATTGTTCCACCCCCCCCCCCACCCCTGAGGAGCTGCTTCGGCGCCCAGCTCCTGCCATGCAGAACCTTCGTTAGCACCAGGCACCTACAGCACACAGGGCTGGCCCAGCCTCTGCCCAGTGGGCAGCCTCTTCAGTGTCAGGCTCCTGCAGTCCGGGCAACTTTTCCAGCAGCCAGCTGCAGTGGCACAGCTGGCTTCTCAAGCAGCCAGTTCCTTCTGTGCATGGCAGCCAGCAGTGCCCCACATCTAGCAGCTTCCCCCAGCATCTCAGGTAATTTCACCGTAAATGCCTTCAGAGAGACACGACCTCCTGAATAACTTTCTCTGCACCCTAGAGAGCTCATTTATGATGAGGTCTAGAGGGCAAATTTCCAGCAAATTCCGTTGACACGGCTACTCATTTTCTATCTGGGGGGCCACAACCGTGCTCTCTCCAGCAATGTCTGAACCCCAGCCAGGGGAGTAGGTCCAAGGGGGAGTGGACAAGAGGCAGAGAGGTGTTCCTGGGACTCCTATCTCAGCCCGGGGGGTAACAGAGGCTTTTTTCAACTGTTATTCCTATATCTTTATCTGTATCTAGTGAATCCCTCACTATTCTAATCACATTATAGGTAATATATTAACATTTTGTGTTCAAATTACTGTATAGGTTCTTTCTTGTGATTAGACCCTGACTGACACATACAGCATCACCTACTGGAAGGAAATTTAAAAGTCCGACCTCTAGGGGCGCCTGGGTGGCTCAGTCGTTAAGCTTCTGCCTTCGGATCAGGTTGTGATCCTGGGGTCCAGGGATGGAGCCCTGCGTCAGGCCCCCTGCTCGATGAGCTAGCTTCTCCCTCTCCCTCTGCTGCACCCCTGCTTGTGCTTTTTCTCTCTCTCTCTGCCAAATAAATGGTTGAAATCTTTTTAAAAAATAAAAAATAAAATAAATAAAAGTCTGACCTCTAAATTGTCAAACCTGAATGTTTGGGAAATTATTGGATAATGGAGATGAATCTCCCAGTTCTCATCCAATTGCTTGGCAGAGTTTTAGGCATGGTAAATAGTTATTTCCGTCTGCCTTACTGCTGTCTTCAACTGAAGAACCTAGAAAGCACAGTTTCTCCAAACCGCTGGGGTGCAGAGCCCTAGTGGAGCACTTCTGCCTGGGAGGTAGCTGATGATGGACAAGACTTCCAAGATATATAAATCATCCCTGAGCAGAATTAAGGACCTTCTGGAAGGTTCCTCTGGTACTAGTATCCTTCCCACAAAGCAGATGCTTCTTTCCATTTGTCACCTGGTTACAACTGGAGAAACTGAGGCTACTTGGATTAAGTCGTATTACCTAATGATTATACGCATGAGCTTCTGAATCAGACACGCTAGTCACTAACTAGCTCTACGACCTGGGCAAGTTGCTTAACCTGTTCTGTGCCTCAGTTGTCACACAGATGTGTGAAATCTGCCGAATAGCAGACTTTGCTTCCAGAGGGCTATTGTAAGGATTAGATGAAATCATACACTTGGTAAGGGATTACGTGTAAAGCATTTCACCTGGCACCTGCCAGCGGGATGGTGGTTGTACTTGCTGAAAAGCGCAAGTCAACATGTTGTCAGGTGTTTAGTCAACACGCTGTCAAATGCAAGTCCGTTTGTAACCGAGCTGAGTGACCAGTTTGGGTCCCGATAGAACTTGTGCCTTGTCCATGGGTAGTGCTCACTGTCTCTGTGCTTCCCCCTCGGCTTCAGTTCCCACTCCCATCCCCAACTCCAGACTGAAGAGTCATGCAGAAACGTCAATTCTTAAGACACATCATCTCTAGTGACAATTTGTCAGAAAAGTCTAGAAAGCACTATCAGAGAGAAAAATCATTTAAGCCACAGGGGTCATTGTAAATGTTCTACTAGCCCTACATTTGATGAACTAAAAATAAAACAAGTACAATTAATTTTAATAATATAGTTCATTTAACCATATGTATGTGATATATATATATGTAATATTATCATTTTAAAATGCAATCAGTATTTAAAATACTATGAAAATATTGCATATTCTTTTTTTCTGGTCTTTGAAATCCGGTATGTTCATACACTTACAACAGTTCTCCATTCAGGGCAGCCACATCAAGTGCTCAATAGCCATGTCTGGCGAGGGACCGCCATATTGAACAGAGGAGTTCCAGATCATCCAGCCCAGACCCTTCGTTCTAAGAAGAGGACACAGAGGCTCAAAGAAGTTGTATGGATTGTCCTTCCTAAGTCATGAAGCTAAACAGTGGCAAAATCAGGACCAGAATCCAAACCATCTGACACCTGGGTTTAAAACCCAACACTGCTCTTTATTAGCTGTGTCACTCAGGGCAAATTTTCTTACCTCTCTGAGCTTCAGTTCCCTTTTCTATAAGACAGAAGTGATGTGATATTCTCAAAAGTTGTGCTAGGGATTGAAGAAGCAGATGGAGATAACGCACTTAGCCCACAGCAAGCATTGGCTATCACTGGGGTAGTCAGTTACCATAATCAGCTTCACCAACCACATGGCCTCTCCTCCGACTTCAGCTTACTCTAGCGGGATGCAGAGAAGAGATGGCCTCCCGTTGCGCACCACTGGCTTTGGCTGGGACCTTACTCTAGCCAGCAAGCAGGGTGTTCCAATGCTGCACACACCCATCCCAGCTTTGGCACAGCTCTTCCTCTAAGAGGAAGTCAAGAAAGTCAAGAAAAGCCAAGTCAGAAAGCAGGAAGTTGATTGGCCTTTCAAGATTCTCTTCATAAAGGAAGCATGGTGAATTTTTAAAATTTCATCCAGAAGAACAAAGTTGCAGGGAGAGAGTCATGAAGTGCCCCTCTGATCCCAGTTCCTGGTGACCCTGAGGGCCCCAGATTCACCTCGTTCCCCTATTGACCCTCCTCGCCCATCCAGAAGCCACGTTCTGGCTCAATGGGAGATAATGTCATTTGTTGACATTTCCCAGGTGACAACAAAGTCAAGCCCTCTTCTAGGGATCTGAGTCTCTGCATATAATTAGTGGATCAAATTACCCTCAGGGAACTGAAGCTTGACATTCTTCTTCTTTGTCAAGAGGAACCATAGCCTCAGAGAAAGGGGGTGGAGACTGAACCACCTCCACTTCCCTGGGCCTTTCTTCATGTAAGGATCTCAGAGGGAGCCATGAATGGGGAAGGAACAGAGGGTTCCAGGCTCTACTTTTCATTTATCTTAGAAATTTATTTCCATAGATGTGTGCTCTGGAAGGGAGCGCATAAACTGAGCTCAGCAAACAGAGCACGAACGTGTTTGGCATCCTACCATTTGTAAAACATGCGGCCAAACTTTATTTTTAAGCTTCAAGAAACTCACAACCTATTTGGAAGAAAATGCGGAAGAAGGAGGTTTACATAATATTGACATAGGTAGCAATAGGATATAATATATTACATGAATTATTGACATATAATTATAGCTATATCATTATTAATAGAATATAAGATTGTTAATTAAAAGAACTATAGATCTGCGACCACAAGGGCTAAGGAACGAAGGGGTGTGAGATGACATTGAGCTGGAGTGACACCTGAAGGCTTTCGGGAGGTGGCAGAGGCTGAAACATCAACTGAATTTAAATGAGACCGAAGGAAATCCCCGGGGAGAGAGTGCAGAGAGGTGGCAGGAAGCCAGACTTCAAGAAAGGGAAGTCGAGGCTTGTGTAGGGGATGGAAGTGCTGGGTGAGGTTGATGAGAGGCGGGATGTGGGAAGGAGGATGGAGAGGTAGGCTGTGCTCTATTTGGTCCTTGGGCGGTTTTAGTGCCCTCTCTGTGCCAAGCCCTATGCTAGGCCTTGAAGAGGGGGTTGTTTGCAAAGCGCCTGTGGAGCCCCTGCCCCAGCCTAAATGCCTGGCTTGAGAATTTGGTCACATATTTTAATTTTCACACTGAGATACTTGCTGCAGGGAACACCTTTCCCCTCCCCTTGCGCTTCTAACCACACAGGGTTTTTTTCCAACACCGGCATGAGCGATGCCCATTTGACCTTGAAGTTCAGAGTCAATAGCAGGGGAATAAGAATAAAAGCGAAAAGTGGGAGAAAAGACTAGACCAAGAAAAGAATGTATGGGGAATCACTGCCACTAGGGTTCTTGGGAGTCTGAAAACTTCTAATAAATATCATTTTACTGCCCAGGCGCCCTGGGCTTGGCTTACTGAAGAATACATTGTGGCAGCTTTGTGAGACCCACGAACTAAGCAGGAGGCATCCGCAGCAAAACTAGAAGCAATTTTAGCTATATTAGACTTTTCATTCAGCAAAGGCATTTTGTCTCATGTTTTATTATATTGATGACTGCTTAACCTGGTTTTGCAAAATAAATAACCATCGCAGGAGCTCATTCTAATTATCACCTGCCCTTTGGGTACCTTATTTATGCCTCCTCTTTTAAATAATGTTTGCACTTTCAGACTTCTCTTTCCCCTCTTGCAGAGATTTTCTTGAGTCTAGCAGGATTCTTTAAAACAAAACAAACAAAAAACCCTCGAAAGCAAATTTATCCATCTAGTTGCTTTTGGCCTTAAAAATCTTCCCGGTGAGTCTTCTTTCATTCCCTGACAAACTCCTTCTTTGCTCTCTGTAAAAGGTGCTGACAATGAACCATCAAATGAAAGGATTAGCCCAAGAATTCCCATCACGTGAAGGTGTTGAGTGCTTTTCTCATCCTCAGACTTGGATCCGGACCAAGCCATTAACACTCTTCCTAAGAGCAGACACTTTCCTGAAGTCACACCTGAAACTTAAAAAGAGCTGATGTCAGCCAAAGGCAATCGTTCCCTCCATCGTGGGCTGGCTTCCCCTTTGCTACAGAACCGAAATCAGATGAGTTGCTGACATCTGGTGGTTGCTAAGCAGAGTGTAAGCTCAGGCTCCGAAGGTCTTCTACCTCAGGTTACAATAAATTCCCCTGCCTCCGATTCCTGGAGGCCTCTTCTTGACCTAAGAACATTTTTTTTTTTTAATCCGAAGGGAAAGCAAGAAGGCAGACTAAGACCCAATGGAAGCAATCCCCCGTGGCACTGACAAGATGGGTGTGGGCAACCAGAATGAAAAGTCGGCTTCCCTGGAGCAGCCAAGATTCCTTGGATTTGGACAAGATGAGACTTGGCCCCAGCCTACTTGATGAATCATGGAAGGTGAACGACACAGGGGAATCCCTTTTGGGGACAGGTAATGTTTTTATTGAAGCTGGAAATTTTTCCACTCTGTTCACTTTCTCTCTGCTGCTCAAGTATTTTAAAAAACTCTCTACGTGTTGGGGTCACAGAGTGGAAAGTGGTTTCCAAAGTATTCTGAATTCTTGTACTCTTCTGTCTCTCTCTGCTCACGAAGTGTGGCCAGGAGCTGGTGGTAGAGTAATGGACCTCAGATCTTTGCTCGCAAAAGTTTTTTGAACTCCATCTCCAGAGGGCAAGGTGGAATCTCTGCTCTGGACTGGACAAAGGCATCCAGCACTAAGGCTCTCAAAGCCTACACATAGGTCGGGGAACTCCAAAATTTGAGCCTCGGGGAGGAAGGCATCCCCAAAGTTACAGGCAGAAAGGAGATTAGTCACTATTCTAAAATGCTATTTGATCTCTTCGTGGCTCTTTTCACTCAATGCATGCATTTTGTTTATTAGTTTTCCTGGATTTGCCTATCTACTCTTGTTTCACCTTCTCTAGTTAACACTGCTACTCCCTAAGCTAGAAGGTGAACTTTGCAAACAAGCACTTCGCCTGTCTCCTTCACCGCGTGTATCCCCAGCACCTAAGACATTGGTTAGTACATGGTAAAGCTCTCAAATATTTGTTCAACTTTAAAAAATGACCAATACTCCCATAATCCCTCCAAAAGTCAAAAGGGAGTCCCTCCCTCACCTTCCTTTCCTCCAGAAAGCCCATAGGAAGGTCATGTTCAGGGACACCATGGAAGGGCCATAGCAACTCTAGAGTGGCCTCATTGACTGACAGCCCAGAGCAAAGGGCAGACACCGTGGGGCCAGCCAAACCACCTTTATGGTTCCCGGAGGGTGATGGGCGTGAACAGGGACGAAGGCTGCCTTCTCCACAAGCCTTCTGAGCGCTCCGGAGAACTGGAGACAGAAATCTTTATGGGCAAGGTTGAGTATATTGCAACATATGTTCTTGGTGCTAAATTGCTCTCCGGGTGTGCATGAGTCTGTGGGGGCTGTGGGAAGTGTGTTGGAAAACTTTCCCTGTGTCTCCAACTAAATGGTTTCCTGAGGAAATGAGAAATGGAGGTGGGGTGGGTGGGAAGGAATGAAAAAATTCCAGTAAGGAAAAAAAAATGATTTTTTTTTCCTTTGGAACAGGGAAAGTTATTGGCAGATCTGAAATTCCAGGATCTCTGTGTATTAGAAACACAAAAGGCTTAAACATTTTTTTTTTTAATTTAAAAACTTGGGGTACGAGACTCTACAATAAGCACTTAAGAGATAATACTTTTAAATTGAGGGGGTTGGGGAAGCTTGGCCCAGAGTGATGAGAACCCAGGGTTCTGTCCCTCCCCAGTCAGCTCAGCAGACCAGGTACTTTCTGACATCCATTAATATAGTTTATGGTTAAATTGCTGGACCCCATGTGGACTGAAAGGGCCTCTTTATCTTTAAACAAACAGATGAGGAAGGAGGATCTCCCCCACCCCAGCCTAGACCTATATTTGTGAGACCACACCATGGGTTTTTCCATCCCAGCTATCAATCTTCCCTTGTTTGTGGTTCGAGAGAAAAAAGAGAAGCATGGGCAAGGAGAGGCATCAGCAGAAAGGTAACGTGGCTCTATTTGAGCAGAGCTTAACAAAAGGCACTCGGTCTGACTTTGCTTGAAAATGGATGGAAATGTGGGAGACTCAAGGACTCATGGGGGAGAATCTCTGACCCTCCCTCCACCCAAAACACCACCCATACCATCGTCCAGGTTGCTGGAACCCATGGGCTGGTGCCTGTGCGCAGGGCCCCTGCCGACAGCACTAGAGGCCACGTCCAAGGTTCCAGCTTCGAGTGTTATCAGCAACAACCACGGCAGTGGGACAGAAAGCCTCTGGTGAGTGTCTTCTGCGCACAGCGCCATGCTAGACGGTGTCGAAAAACTCACAGCCCCACAGACTTTACAGTCTAAGAATAACCTAATAGCCTTCGCAGGGAACATCAAGTATGCCAATAACAAGGTTATTTTTGCTTTGTTTAATTTTGGTTTCATCGCAGTGGCCTGCGGTGGTGAAGCTCACAAGTTTTTGAGTCCGACACAACCAGCCGTGAAACCCAGTTCTTACACCCGTTAATGCGTGACCTTGAGCAAACTTGAAACTTCCCTGTGCCTCTTTCCTCATCTGCGAAATGGGGATGAGACCAGCGAGCACGCAGAGGTGTGGTGTGGATAGAATGTGGCCGACTACACGGCGCCCGCCACATAGCACAGTCTCGGGACGGGCTTGCTGTTGGCGTCAGGTGAAGAGCCCGAGAGCGCGTGAGGAGGACCAGCTGCGTGCGGGACGCTGCTTGGCCTTCGCACATATTACTCATTTCACCTCGTAAGAATCCTACGGGGTAAGTCCTATTCTTATTCTCAATTTACAGACGTGAGGAACTGAGGCACGCTTGCCCGTGATCGCACAATTACTAAGCGGTGAACCCAAGTGGCCTAGTGGCAGAGACTTCCTCACAAACGGGGGTGTAGTTGTTGGTCTAAACAACTGTGCCGCCATTTCTGCCCAAAGCACCTGAGCAGAGGAGTTCGTTGCTACCCCCTCCCCTGCTGATACCAGGTGGTGAATAGCCAACGTCAACTGGACTCTGGCTCCTTGGACAGGCCCCAGGCTCAATCTGGATGGACAACCTCTACGAACATTTACCCTTGCCCTGACCTCCCAACTGAAAACAAAAAGGGGGACAGTTACATAAAGTAATGCTGACCTACATTCTTGACACTGTAAGATGCTTCTGGATCCCGAGAGAGAAGCACGAACTGACGTCCGATCCGCTCTCACCCCTCGCATACCCTGCCAGTAGCCCAAGCTGGCCACAGATCAGTGGGTATTGATTGGTTTGGTTTTGCTACCCTCATTCCCTCAAGGGAACACTAGCTCTTTCAACACAACCCAAAATGAAACCAAACAAAACATACAACAAGACAAAAGCTTATCATTTCTGATTTTTGTGGAAAAAAATAAATTTGCAGACACGGGTTGTAACTACAGAAGCGCTCTTTAAAGAAATTGCTTAATTTTCAACTACTTAAGCACTATCAAATAGGAGAATATTGCCAAGTGGGGTTCTGGAGACAAGATTTAATGAAGAGTGATAAAATCTTGTAATTACTCCTTTCCATACATAGAATATTTGCATAGATAAAGTTTGGCTCCTCAAATAATTAGACAGCATTCCCTACAAACTTGTTTTGTTAATTGCCTTAGGAGATATTTTCAAAATAAAACAAGTCTGATTTTTTAAATCTAAATTATACAAATCAGTGGCTATCTTATTATTAAAGTCTTGTGGTTATGAGTTTAGAAACATTTGCTGGGATTTTTTTTTTTTTAAGGATTCATGAAAAAATGGACCACCTAAATCTTCCCTGGAGACATTAGCATCAGACAAAAGCAGTGACTGAGATTTAGTCATTGATGCTGTTTTAATACATGGCCCATTCCTTGCAATGGCCCCAAACCACCACGATACGGTTCTCTGATGGAGTCAGAAGCCCAAGTTCAAGTACAGAACTCCCACTGGATCACTTGGGGACACCCAAAACGTCACTTAACTTACCAGGCCTCAGCTTCCTCCCTCCTACACATGACTGAACCATCGCCATAGGTTCTTCTGAGATGACGACAGCGCTAGTGTTGATGACAATGATGTGACGATGATGGTGACAGTTGTGGTGATACTAGTTGTGGTGGCGGTGATGTTGATGTTACTATAGGGGCAGCGATGATGGTGATGATGGTGGCCCCTGCTGTTCAGTGAGTCTCCTCATATGCCAAACACTCTTCTAAAACTTCGACTTGAATTAACTCAGAATATCCTCATGGAACCCAGGACCAGGGATCTCGTTCCAAACCCTGGCTATTGTGCACTCTTGCACAAAGAACACTGTGGCAGACTGCATTTTCGAAAAGTAGCCTCAACAGTATCTTCCATCCTGTGTACAATGTGTTTTTGACACTTTTACCATCAATAAGTGGGGTCTGTGTTTCCTCCACTTGAATCTGGGTGGGTTCATAACTAGGGCAGAAGTGACACAGT
Source organism: Ursus arctos (assembly GCF_023065955.2). Classification (NCBI taxonomy): domain Eukaryota; kingdom Metazoa; phylum Chordata; class Mammalia; order Carnivora; family Ursidae; genus Ursus; species Ursus arctos. The sequence continues at coordinate 27,807,122 of NW_026622874.1, read as the reverse complement.
GTGACTTCCAAGGTTAGGTCATAAAATTCCTGACAGCTCCTGTCTTTTTAAGATGCTTACCCTTGAACCCAGCCATGAGGCTGTGAGGAAGCTTGGGCCACAAGGAGAGGCGGTGTGTAAATGCTGGGTCCGACACCTTCAGCACGGTTCCCCGCCAACCACCCATAGTGACCGCCCGGGTGAGCGAGGACGTCTTCAGTGACTCTTGCCCCCAGTCACTGAGCTGCCACCAGCCTTCCATTCTTACTGGTGCAGTGCCCACACCTCAAGCCTCTGTCCCCACCATGGGTCCACTCTGAATTCATGATCCACGAATGCGGTGAACGTAATAAAATAGTTATGGTCTTAGGTCTCTAAGTTTGGGGAGTTTTGTTATGCAATACAGGCTCTGTTCTCTCCCTTAGAGCCTCCATAAGAGTCAGCCCAGGACCGCCTTGTTCCTATTCCTAACACCTGGGGGGTCTAGGGCAAGAATACAGATAGAGGCCCAAATACCATGTGTCTGAATTTTTAAAAGCCATAAATCAAGCTAATAAACTGTTAAATAAAATATGCTCTGTTCTCCTACATAAATATATGTTTATAACAACCTGAAAGTTTCTAATTTAAAATTCTGACAGTCCTCAGAGTCCTATATTGGAACTCAGGCTTCTAGGACAACTGGCCATCAGTCTGTGGTTTGCCCCCTTCCCCCTCCTCTTCCCTCCCTCTCCACCCCACACTCCAACATTGCAGCTCCAGCTGGAATGTCCAAGTTCCGTCACACCCCCGACCTCTCCACCCCTGTGTATATCTACCTCTTGGCCATTCCTCAGTCCTAGAGGACAGCACCCAAGTGGTGGTCCCACCGCTCCGGGGCACAGCAGGAGGGCAGAGACCTAGAAGTCCACTAAGGTAGAAGCCCACACATGCTCTGGGTGATTTAGGCAGGAGATTCCCAAGGAGAGTGTGGTCTTGGGATGGGCCCCTCCGCTTGTCCCACGGGGAAGGGCGCTGCCAGAGGAGGGCCAGAGCAGTGCCCGCTAACACACAGGGCCTGGGCCAGGGGTCTGAACCAGGAGTGCTGCTGGGCCTTCCCTTGACTACTCCTCAGAACAGACGAGGCTGTAAAAGATGTACCCGCACTGACATCTTCCCAGAGCAGCATGAGAAGAGAAAACGTGCAGGGGCTTCTGGAATAACCTTACTCCTCTACCACGTGTTCTAGCCTCACGCCCTCACCAGGCTCAGGAAGGGGATTGGAGGGACATTTCTGTAGCCCATCTCCAGTGTCTCTTAGCCTCTTCTAGTCTCTTAGCTCTCCTTCCCTCCCTCTCTCTCTCTCTCTCTCTCTCGGGTCTTCCTGTTTTTAACAGAGCACACACTTCCTGCTGTGCTCTCCAATCCAACTTTGCCATCCGTGAAGCCAGGAAACATGTTTTGATCCCCATTTGTCTCCTCAGGCATAATTACCAGTTGGTTAGCACTAGAGAAGGGGAAAGCTCTGGAGACTGATGAGCACCCCAACCTCCCACACCACGCGACTCTCAAGAACCCAGGGTTTTAGATCCTCCGCTCTCGCCCCTTTGGGAACCGTCGCTTCAGAGCCCCGAGGAAACAAGCAAATCAGCGCATCTTTCCAGCGATCATTGCATTATATGAGGAATGGAGAAGAAACAAATCAACGTCTGGAGATATTCTAAATATATACTTTCAATACATTCTAAAATATAAAGATGTAAATGATGAAAAGACTGGAGATTGGTAACATGGGGGGAAAGACTTTGAAAAGGAGAAAATGGAAATGTATTTCAGGGCTGGGAGGGAGGGGAGCTGGATTAAGGACCGAGAACCAGAATCTCCAGCACATACTATGAGTGTCCTACGGGAACACGCTCATTCACTACTCGTGGAGTCAGGAGCTGTTGGGGGTACGACGCCCCTGTGTGCTCTGTTGGTGAGAAGCAGGCAGCACAACAAAACTCCACGAAGTGGGAAACTCAGCTCACAGTCATCCTTTCCGCCCGGACCGCCATCGCCATTCGACTCCTCCTTCCAAAGCAAATTCCACTTAACTAGTTAACTCGTATATGTGTAATAAGTTTCTGGAAGCAGGCATCCGTGAGTATGTGCATTACAAGCATGAGCAATTTAGGTGGAAATTCAGCTGCATTTACACTTATTAAATCACCTGTCAGACTACAGACCTATTTAGGGTTAAACTACATGATTAAGTTACCATAATAGTAGGGTCAAACTCGTGTGCTGGCATTTAATGGGAGAACTTGTTTTCAGTTAGCAAAATCATGTCCCCTGTATGTCTGCATGTGTATAAATACACAGGTCCCCTGGGCCTACATATCTGTAAGAGAGGCTGGGTTGTATGCATGAGTTTGGGAACCAAGCAACAGGCAATAGAGAAATTAAGATTGCAAAGAGGTTTTCATTTTCCCCCACTGTTTTCAATGACTTGTATTCTGAAAATACCTCCTATTTAGTCAACTGTGTTCCAGCGGTGGACTTTGCTTAAAGATTACTTTGGTTTTCCAGGAAATTTGTTTAACTAGTTTAGATTTTAAATGAGGGAGGAAACTGTAAACCAGTGAAGTGCTGAGCTGTTGAGAAGCCCAGCTTGCTAAGCTAAGGAAAGTCAGAAAAGTGGGTGAAGTGGAACACAATAAACTTTACTGCCTTCAATGGGAGGGGCTGATGGAAAGAGCACCAGAACAAAACCAGAAGACGCCACATGCAGGCTCTGCTCCTGGCTAGCAGCATGACCTTGGACAAGTCACCTTACCTCTCTGAGCTCCCCTCTCCTTCATAAAATCGTGATAATAAGTCTGCCTCCCCCACATCAACAAGTGGTAGAAAAATGGTAAAACAGAAGAGAAAGTTTCTTTTTAAATATATATATAGTATTAGGCTCCATGCATCATTTACTTGACTTGTAATTTGCTTTTCCATGTGTGTTGTGTGTGATAGTCTCCACCAGATTGTAAATTCCATTCATACAGGAAACAGCTGTATCACAGCACTGGTGTTACCCGTACAAATGAACAAATATTAGTGAATGACTGGAGAATCGTGTCTCTACTTTTTCACCCTAGAAACGTAAGGACTGTTAGGGCACAAAGAATGTATGCTATTTAATAGAGGGCAAAGCAACCTATTGAAACAAAACATCAAGGAGTTCCAGAACAGTTATTGGTGACTTCCCATTTCCCATACTGGAGATCCCTGGTTCTAGGTCGTGGTGGTTGGTTTTTTTAATCTTCTCTCTCTCTATTTTCCCTTCGCTCTTCTCCTCTCATCTACACTCTTATCTTCTCCATATCCCCCTTTTTCTTTTGGCCCCACTAATGGACTTCTGGGTAGAAAGAATCTCATTAACCACTGTCCATCCCCCCTCGATCCTCCGTGGTCCACGTGCACATTAAAATCTGGGAAGCCTGCTCGAGAACACAGGCATGAGCACGCATACACACAGAACGAGCTTTGCCCCAACTCACTGTCAAACAGTCACTGAGGATCTTCAGTCGACCCTACTGCACCTTCTGCTTCTCTCGTCCTGAATCGCTTTCTGGTGTTTGTTTCTTCCGTTCCTCTCCAGCACCTCCTCTGAAAGGCTTGAAATGGCAAATCAAATGGGAGTGGTTTCAAAACTATTCTTTTTAGTAAGCTGGGTAAAAAGTTCAGTAAGGAAGGAGTTACGAAGCACATTCTTAGGAGAATTTTTGATTATTTGAGTGCAACCCAGATGTCAGCTGCAGTCGCCCTGTCACATGGGGTTTAGGTTAAATTAGCTCAAGCTGACTCAGCCATGTCCCACAGGAAGTCGAGTGTGCTCCTTCAAGACTGTCACACATTCCTGGGGGCATCCTTCTTGCGGCCACTTTGGCCTCCAAGCTTGTGTTCTCTAGGCTCATGGCCTCCCTCTCCTCTTGTCACCAGCTTCTCTCTGTACTCCTAACCGAGTTGGACTTAGAAAGCCTGGTCTGTCCTTAATCTCTCCTTTCCCCCTCAGCATGAACATAAGGCAGGGATGTCCTGGAGCCTTACGGAAGGTTGGGAGATGGGTGGCTTTCACCTCAAGTAATACAAAATGGCTGCTGGACATTCTTGTCCTTAAAGTCCCTCACCAGGGTTCCGCTTTGCAGGTCCAGGTTCCCACCTTGCTGCCCCGCTCACCTTCTTTCTTCCCTCCCTCCCTTCCCTCATCTCTGCTCTTCCCTCCCCCCAAATTCCTGTTCCATTTCTCATACATGACAGCTCGACAATTTTCTTTTGTTTTGCAGACACTTTCTAACCCATACCTTCAAGTTTTCAAACTGTTTTCCTGAGCAAATTTCCTTCCCTACAAAGCCCTCTAGTCAGAGCTGCTAAAATTATAATTTTGTCATCCCACTCTATGAGGAATACTCCAAGGGCATTAAGTGGTTGTCGTGGGACTAGCCTTTGCTCAGGAGGTAGGGGCTTTTCTGGGCCCGTGGTAGGAAGAAGCACCGGAAGTCGGAAGTCAGAGAGATTGGATGAGAGGGGAGAAGACTCAGAAAAAAAGACTCAGTTAAAGAATTACAAAGAGAACTTCCTTCTTCTTGACTTTCTGGTCCCCAACTAAACATATTGAAGCGATTCTCCTCTACTCTCAATGAACACAGTGACTTACCAAAATTAGATCTAATTACATTCTTTTTCTTCACCCCATCTCCGGTATCTCACCCACCAAGTCCACAGCTCTTGCGATCTACCGTAGAGCTGTGGGGCTTTGCACAAATTCCTTAACCATTTTGAACCTGAAGATCTACAACTATAAAATGGGAATAATGCTATTTAACACAGTGTGAAGTGCATCTTTCCCAGTTCACTGGGCATTTTGCCAGAGACTCCAGAGCTGAAGACAATAGGTGTTAAGCAGCAATATCTTCTAGAGAGGGGAGTCCAACCACCCATGCGGGAGTTGCTAATGGAGGGTAGGAGCCCTGCAGTGTGGCACCCCCCTCTTGCCTCTATGTAACCTGAGACCAGGAAATTGATTTGAATGAAACCAGAGAGGATGGACTGTCTTCCCTTCCTGCTCACCCACACAGACAGGGAAAGGGGGTTCCCTCCTCAAGCCAAGTAAGGAGACCCTGTGGGCACTAGTGAAGAGCAAAGTATTCGAGTTTGGGGGAGCAAATGGCCTGTGTTGTCTCACTCTTGCCAGAAAAAACCTAAGGTAAGAGTCCGGTTAAAGCTTTCTCTCTTGGCAAAAACTTCTCTCTTGGCCATGGAGGGATCAGTGTGAGCCTCGGGCTTTCAGTGGAGCCAGGATGCTGGTTTTTCCAGGATCAGTCTTGAGTCACCTCAAAGGAACCTGCCCAGGACTCACTGTGTCACCGTGCCCATTCTGAATAGCAGGGTAGAGTGGCTCCAATGGAAAGAAGCTTGGATGTGCCTTTCGATGCAGAAGATGAGTAAGTGTCAGTGTAAAGTGGACTCACTGTGCCCATGCTGAGGGGAGCAGGGTCTCCAGACCCCCCACTGAGATGCCCAAGGAGAAAGAGAGTAAGCGTGTGGGCCATGCATGGAGCCAACCCCAGACACACCACCAGTAGAAGGCTTTATCCTTTTCTTCTTCTCATTCCTTACCTCCCTGGGGAGAACAAAAAAGAAAAAAAGAAACTATCATGTCACCCTTCCCTCTGCAGAGAACACAGAATCTCGTCACCCACCACCCACCGCACTGCAAGATCCTCCCTCCAACCATGAGTGCTCTTCCTGGGCATGCAGCAAGACCGTATTTCCCAACAACACTGAAGGTTAAGCTGGCTTCCAATGCCTACCTTCTGGGCAATGGAATCTAGGTGAGAATGACAGAGAACGCTTCCAGGCCTCACCATCAAGTCCCCCACAAGATCGCCCACTATTTTCCTTCTCCTCCCAGGGCGGTCATCGAAAACACAGGTTGAAGACGGCAGAGCCACAGGATGGACGGAGCCTGGGTCTCTGAGTCACTGCTCAGAAGTGAACTGCCCTACGCATCGTGGACATAGGTGTCAACGTCTTATTATGCTCAAGTACCAAAATTTCAGGGACTTCTGATTTGTTTTCTTTAATTACTACAGCACGGCTTAGCCTGCGCTAATAATGCCTGGAGCAGGCCTGATCTGGCAGTGCTAGTGAGGGGAGAGGTTTAAATAAGAGGAGGTAGTAAAGATTTCATACTCTGCTGGAAAATAATGCTTGATACTGTCAGGTGCATCATTTTATTTTATATTTTAAATTTTTGTAATAATGATAGAATCACAAGAAGTTTTAAAGACAGTATGGAAAGGGGGCACCTGGGTGGCTCAGTCGGTTAAGCGTCTGCCTTCAGATCAGGTCACGATCTCAGGGTCCTGGGATCCAGCCTCCACTTCTCCCTCTCCCTCTGCGTGCCCCTCTCCCTGCTTGTACTCTCTCTCTCTGTCAGATAAATAAACAAAATCTTAAAAAAAAAAAAAATACAGAGAAGTCAGGTTGTCTTCACCAGGTTTCCCCCAATGGTTACATCTTACATAACTATAGTAATAACCTCGAACTCAGGACATTGACATTGGTGCACTGTGTTTGGATAGTTCTGTATGGTCCTATCACACATGCAAATTCATATTAATGCCAGCTATCAGGAAAATCAAGATACAGAACCACTCCATGACCAGGAAGAGTTCCCTGGGGCTACCCCTTTGTAGTCCTGCCACCTCCCTCAGCACCACTCTCCCCCAACATCCCTAACCCCTGATGACCACTAACTGGTTCTCCATTTCTGTAACTGTGTCATGCTGAGACCGTTATAAAAATAGAATCATACATCCTACGACCTATTGAGATGAGCTTTTTAAAAATCAGCATAATGCCCTTGAGATCCTTCCACGTTAAGTGCATCTAAAGTCCATTCCTTTTTCTTGTAGAGTAGCATTTCATGGTGTGGACGTACCACGTCTTGCTTAACCACTCACTTGTTGCAAGACATCTCGGTCACTACCACTGTTGGAACAAAGCTAGCTAAGTAACGAGAGCCGCCGGGCAGAATCACACCCAGGTTCTACCGGGCATGCTTTATTTTTCCGGGATAAATGCCCAGGAGTGTGATTGCTGCAGTCAGCTATGTCCACTTTTTTGTTTGTTTGCTGTTCTTGTTCTTGTTTATTTTTTTTTAAAGAAACTGCCAAACTATCTTCTACAATGGCTGTAACATTTTAAATTCCCACCACTTATGAGAGAGACAGATTCCCCACATCCTTGTCCGCATTTTTTGGCCTCGCTGTTTTTCATCTTAGTTGTTCCAGTAAGTGTGTCATGAGATCTCATTATGATCTTAGTTTTCACTTCCCTGATGGCTGGAGATGGTGAATATCGTTTCCCCGTCTCGTTTGTCTTCGTGTATCTTCTTTGGTACAATATTCCTTCTTGCAGTTTGTCCATTTTATAATTGAACAATTGCCGGCTTTTTTTAAATTGTTGAGTTTTGAAGGTTCTTTACATATTCTAAATACGAGTCCATTTTCAGATATGTGGTTTGCAAATATTTTCTCCCATATAGTTTGTCTTTCCTCTGATTTATCAACTTTTTTCTTTTATAGATCATACTTTGATGTCATGTCTAAAAACGCTTTCCCATGCTCTAGGTCTCAAAGATTTCCTTCTATGTTTTCTTCTAAAAGTTGTATGATTTTACACGTTACATTGAAGTATTTGATGCATTGTGTGATCATTCTTATAGAAGGTGTGAAGTCTAGGTCAGTTCATGTTTTGCCTGTGGATGGCCACCATGTGTTGAACATGGTCTCCTTCCAGTAAATTGTTTTTGCGCCCTTGTCAAGAGTCTATTGGTTGTGCTTGCGTGGGGCTGTTTCTGACCTGACTATTCCGTTGATCTAGGTGCCTATCCTCCTGCCAGTATTGCACAGTCTTGACTGATATGTTTTTTCAAAATGTAAAAATGACTATCCCAGGCCATGAATCTGCCTAATTTCTCATTCAGGAGGAAGGAAAGTGATCCAACAGGGTTTGGAGAGAGAGGTGCAAAACCTAAATTTTCTTCCTGTTAAAATCTTGCCAAGTCCAGTTTGTTTGATACGCAATTACAATATCTACTGCTTGGAGGGTTGGCTGTGTGTGTCGTGTATTTAATGTATCATGTATGAGAAGCATTTGATACTGTATCTAGTATGTTGTTTAAGTCCTCAATTTTACTGTTTGTCATTAATGTTCAACATTATCATCACCTTCATCATCCACGCTTTTCTCTGAACTCCTTCTAGTGGTTACGCAGAGGGGTTAGCCCTTCTGCTTCTCAAACACATCTCCCACCTATACGTAGAAGTTAAAAATTGCCTTCAGGATTCAAAACAAAACAAAACAAACCTTGCTTAACATCTATTAGCTTTCCTCACCCAACTTGAAGAAAAGGGAAATTTATCTAGACAGGTCATAGACCCCAAGATGCCAGAGGTGAGCAGGCGTTCCCCACTGACGCTCACGACTACCCACCTGCCTTGTGCTTTTTCAGGTAAGCGAAGCAAGCCTGTGCACCTGGTCTCTGTGCCTGGGGCCTGGCCTCCTGGGCCGGTGCGTGGCTTGTTCAAGGGGACCCACGGCCGCCAAGGCTGAGCACCGCAGGGAAAGAAAGGGGAACAGAAGGGAAGTCACTCATGGATGTCAAGCCCTGCTCAGAGCCCTCTCAGCCCTCCAGGGCGGATCTCAGGGACCTAAACTAGGAATCCCTGAAACTTAGCCAAACCCACCGAGGCCTGGCTTAGATCTCCCAGCTGAGGACAGGCCTGGGAGACCACACCACCCAATGGGTTAATAAGGATTTCCAGGGCCGGGGTAGTGAGGGTTGCAGCAGCTGGAATGAGGAAAGGGAGAATTATTATTTTTAATTTCAGCAAGTCAATGTGCTAATAAAGAGGTTGGGGTAGATGTGAGGATGGTGGTGGTTGGGGGTTGGGAGGGGGGTGAGAGCAAAGCCCATCACTTTCTAAATGTTTGCCTGCAAGGGCGGCCTGATCTTTGAAATCAGAGTGGAGAATTCTTCAAGTCTGCTAATAGCAAACACTCTTCATCGTGCCCTTCAGTGGCTGCTGACTGCAGACAGCTTTTTTCCCCTTCAACAATAGAAGAGATGGGAAAGAAAAGGCAAGCTTTTGGCCTCGGGGTTTTTTTTTTAACCGCCGCTCTTTCCGCTCCAACCTACATCTAAGAGGGAGGGAAACTATCTTTTGTTATCACTCAATCTCCCTTAAATTTAAGAACAGCTGGGGATATTTTTCATGATTCATTAAATTCACATCATTCCAAAGAAATCTTCCTGCCGATTTATCTTTGCCTCGGCTGTCGGGGCTCCAGGAGCGTGCAGTTTCCTGAATGCCGTCAACCTGGGTCCACTGTTTTGGGCTGAGTCTGTGATCTTTCATGCTGGAATATCTTTTTTTTTTTGAGGGTGAAAGAGAGCAGGAAAGGAATCAGGGTATTGAAATGAATCTTTCCAGTCAATTTTTCCCTTTCTGGAGATAAAGAGAAAGTCGTATGGCTGTCACAGCTCAAGACTAAACCCTAGCTAATGTCCTCAGCAGGGAAGAATAATTAGTAAATTCTCTAATTAGAGTCCTGTTTACATTTCTCTTTGCATAGAGGCTAATCGTTGTGTTTAAAGAAGATATTCTGCCTTGATTAAAACCATTGGTTTTAGTCGGAGTCACAGCAGAATGGTAAGATGCAAATATGCTTGGGTTCCGTTAAGTGTTCAGTCATTCATTCACCGAAGGCTGCCTCTATGCCAAGCACTAAATACAAATGTGACATGATCTCTACCCCTGCGGGCTAGGGCAAGCGTAAGACACAGGTCTCATCCTCCATGCCAGCTGTAATCCATCGGAGAAGGTTTTCTAGAGCATTCGGAGACCATTTCCTTGTACCAGAGAAAGGAGAGAGCTTTACTGGATAATTGGCCTCCCTCAAGAGGGCAGGAAGGTGGGGCACATTCAAGAGAGGGAGCCCCACCCCTTCCCGGGTTATTTGTGGTAGACCCAGGGAGTATGAGCCCGGCACAAAGGGCTTTTAAACGCGCTCCTGTGACCCTCCCACAGCACACAGACACGAAGTGAGCGTGGTTAGATGTGGTTGCTGAAGCCCCGGGACAGCCCCCGGCTTTCCGAGCCCTGGCCTCGCCTTCTTATCTGTATTCAAGTGGCACAAGGGGCCAGGCTTCGTTCGCATGTTTACCTGGGGACACCTGGAATGAAAAAGTCTTTCTTGTCCTAAGTTATTGTGCTATACGGGCAGCCCAGCGCAGAGATGACCGACTCGGGTCCTGGAACCGACTGTCGGGGTTACACGCGGGCTCTGCCATTTGTAGCTGAGCAGCATTCGGTGAATTACCTAACCTCTCTGTGCCACAGTTTCTCAACTGTGAGATGGAGCGAGAGGACCTACTTCTCAGATTGTTAGGACTAGTGAAAGGATTCCCACGGCGCCTGGCTCCTAGTTAAGGACCCCGTGTGTGATCATAGGTGCTGTTGAGGACCCCACCTGGTCAGACTCCTTAGCTCCACAGTTACACTCTCCCCCTTCCCTCCCTCTATTGGATTTTCCTCTCTAATAGAATTATGTGCAAGTAGAAAGAAAAAGAAAGGAAACCAAAAAAAAAAAAAAATGCATTTCTCTCTTTGGAGTTAAAGAGAGTCCCACAATCTGAGAGATTCACTGAGGGCTCTTCTATAAATACTGACTGTAACCACATCTGCCTCTTCTCGAACGAAGAACAGTAAGCTTGTATTTCAACAAGCTTTCGAGGAACTTGATAGTGGTGATACATTAACTAATAAATAAGAATCCACAGGCACAGGCACTGTCCCTGAATAAGCATAAAATTAAAAGCTTAAAGAATTCTGAAAAAATATTATTTCACTAACATTAACGGGGGGAATTATCCTGTCCCCTCCACGCTGTGTGTGCCCTTTCCAGCTGATGGCCAAGTTATGCTACATTTGGGACTTCCTTCCATGTGTAGAGCTCTGGAGGGGACACTGCAGGAATGTTCAAAAAATGTATCAGACTTGGCTTCTGCCCCCAAGGAGCCTGCTAGGGAAGCTCCTAGTACATCCATGAAAAGGAGTAAACCATTTGCAAAGCCGAAGTGTTACCATAGGGGCTTCTGATTACTGAAGGGGCAGAGAGTGAAGAGGGGTCTGGGGGGTGGGGGACAGGGAATTTCGAAAGCACAGGCATGAGAGAAAGGTCAGATAGGCAAGTCACTTGAACTGACCTCTAGGTGAAAAGGAAGGAAAAGAAACCAACAGGTAACCTACAAGAGACAGAGTCCTCTCAAATACTTGGTCTCATTTCGTCCCCAGCCAATGTTCTGGGTTGATACTAACTTACCATTTTTATAATGAGGAAATGGACAATAAGAGCCTGGAGGTGAAAAACTCCTCGAATCTAGTTATGGCAGACCCCAAAGCACTTCCCGCTTGCTCATGCTCTTTCTCTGGAAGCACAAAAGTTGAGAGCATCAGAAATACAAGGTCTCAGAGATGAAAAGAAGGCCTCAGGGGAAAAGCAATAGAGGAGGGAGGAGCTCGGGCATGGTAGATGGAGAGTCTCTCAGAGAGGACAGTGCCAAGTAGAAAACACCCTTTGTAAGAAAAAGAAGGCAACGAGGGGCAAGATCTTAGTTTTTTTAGTTGATTTTTGTTTTATTTCTGGTTATGTGCTAATTTTTACTGCATCTTGTGAGGCTCTATAAGGACTTAATTTTTAAAAATTACACAGTAACAAATACCATCTGGAATCCTTTCATTTCTTGTCTTATGTGTATGGGCTCAGAATATACAAACAATTCTCCATAATGAGAACAAACTATCACAGACAAACCGAGACCTTCATTTCCAGCCCTGAGTTACATGGTCTGCCCCACCTAATTTTTTTTATTTTTTATTTTTTATTTTATTTTATTTTAGAGAGAGAGAGAGAGACTCTTAAGCAGGCTGTATGCCCAGATGGAGCCCAACACAGGGCTGGATCTCATGACCCTGAGATCATGACCTGAGCCAAAATCAAGAGTCAGAGGCTTAACCCACTGAGCCATCCAGGCACCCCGCCCACCTAATTCTATCCAAAGTTTTGCATTAGAAATTAAGGTGTTCAGTTTGGGCTTCTTTGTCCAAAAGTTAAGCCAGAGAAGCAAAGGAGGGTGAAGAAATAGTTTATTAATTCACAAAATGAACCCCAGAATCACTGAACGAAACTCAGAGTGCTATAGCCAAAATGGCCTTCCTAAAATGCAAGGTTCTTCGTATTATCTGCCTGCTTAAATTCCTTTCATAGTTTCCCTTTTCTTTAAGGTTGAAAGTCCAAATTTCTTAACTACATGATACAGTGATTTGGGACTCCGGCTTGGTGAATAGACACAACTGTATCTGAATCCTAATTCTACAACTTACTAGCTAAATTACTTGGGGCAAGGTACTTAATCTGTCTCCGTTTCCTCCTCTGTAAAATGGGTTAGCAACTAAACCTAATTATAAGGTCCTTGTGAAGATGAGGTGATACGCTGCCTGCAAGCCATTACCTAGTTCCGTGGTCAGGTGGAACAGTCAATATGTCCATCTTTTATGACCATTGTTCCTCTTACTCCTATCTACCTCTCCCAAGTAATCTCTTAACACTTCCCCTCTCCCTGGCATTGCCATCCACACTGAACTTCATTTCTTCTGAGACAATTTTCTCTTTTACACTGGGCCTTTGCAGATGCTGTTCCTTCTGTCTAGGATAGTTCCTCCTCTTCACATGACTGATCACTAGTTATCTTTATATCTTAGCAGGGACATCCTGCCTCCCCTGACCCCAGCAAGTTGAGTTGGGTGCTCTTGTATGGTGTTCCCATGGCACCTCACATATCCCATGCCACAGCGCTTGGCACACGTGACTGTGACTATTTCTCTGCTCCAGTATGGATCCATGCAGGCTCCATATGCTATCCCCTGCAGTTAGCCTGGTGCCTGGCGTGCATATGTATGCATGCCATATATATATATGTAAATGTGTATACATATATATATTTATAGTTGGCCCTTGGTAAATATTTATAAATGAACAATTGTCTATAGTGTCATTATGGACTAGAGATGGTCTCAAATATACCCTCCTAAGAGCGTGGCCATAGTGGGTGTTTGCCTCAGTCCCTCACCCCGGTGACTTATGGCCCCAAGGACTCTAGTCCTTCTCTGGGTCCACAACTCTTTAACCCCTCTCTCTGAGTCCTCGCAGTCCCTGACAGAGCAATAAAGACAGGTCATCTTTGGAGGCCATACCCAAGACCAACAGGACCCTTGTTAAAAAATTATTATAAAGAATTTCAAGATGGCGGCAATAGAGCATTAAACGTGGGGCCCTCCTCCACGCGGCGTGCCCGGCTACTGCACGGGTCATGCGCCCATGAGGTCACACTGCCTGGCCACACCTTTCTCCATGACTCTGTGTCCCGAAGGATCTGACACGTTCTTTCCCACTGGGGCACTAGGAACTAGTGCTATCTAATGCTATCTCCTCAGGAATCAAATGACCTTTAAAGATTAGCAGCTGGGGTAACAAGCTTAAAGCTAAGAAATGAATTAGTACTGGAATTTCTGGCCCCTGTGGCAGAGATGATTCTGTGTGGGGCTTAGAGGGGCAGGCAAGAACGTTACATTCCATTATTTCGCTAGGACTTCATCACACCTTAGTCTTTTATTTGAGTTTTTTTGTGTGCATATACAGTACACACACGCTTCCTGAATGGAGAATTTTTTCTCACCTTATATCCATCAGTAAGATGAACACTGAAATAGTAACTTGGGGGATTCCAAGAGATGTTCTGAGGCTTCATGTTAGTGAAGAGATTAGAGAGCTTCCATCGGAACAATTATACGTCAACAAGTGAGACAATGGACTCTAACCTGCGACTGTTAGACTGTTGTCATATTCCATTCATAACAGTAGAACGCCACGTGGTTTCAGAATATACTATGTCTCAGTGGTTCTCAACCCTGTCTGCTTATTAGAATCGCTTTGGGAACCTTCTAGAGCACTGTGAGGCGTGGGCTCCAGATCGACTAAATCAAAATCGCGAGAAGTGGGCCCGGGGCGCCAGGAATTTGTCAAGCTCGCCAGGGGGTTCAAATGGGCAGCAGCCTCAAGAGCCACAGCCCTGGCTGGACGGGTTCCAGAACAGGTACACGCATTCCTGGAATGCAAATTAGTGTCGGAGGTTGAGCCTCAATCAAAAGGCGATGAAATCACGTGCTGTTTAATAGCCTATGAATTTAAATCCACAGGCAAGGAGGAGAGGTGCTCACTTCAAGCACTGCGATTATGTATTTGAAAGCACTGAAATCTCTTTACAAAAAAAAAAAAAGCCTTAAAACTAACCTAAGCCTTAAAATCATCAATACAATGTAATATCAATTTCATTCTGTGGCACAAATCCCAATTTCCATGAAGACTGCCCGACCCTATAATATATCAAGAGCTTGTTCTGATCACAGGAGATGTATTCTGAAAAGGGCCCCTCTTCTGGGATGGCTAAGTCTGCAAGTCACTGTTTTTACTACCGCTGAAAAATTAATTCCTTTTCAGAAATACTCTCATCTTCTCCTAAAAGGGGGGGGAAAGGCTTTTTTGATGTAGAGTGACAGGATTATGAAGTGACCCTCTGGGTCAGAAGGAGCCTTTTCTTTTTCTCATCAAGGAAATCAATTTCTAAGTCCAAGTCTCTTAAAATAATATATTCTTGCGGCACGCACGCAGCTTTTTTGATCTGCTATGAAAAGAATAAGAGGTAAAGAGGATCGGAGTGGCGATGGAATATTATAATCTGCCTCACTCCCACATCAGCCTTTCACTCAGTAATTCCAGATAAATTGAGGATTTACATATTTAAGATTAAATGGGGGAAACAGTAGCCGATGCCTAAATAGAGGAACACAAAATATTACCGGAGGGAGTTAACTCTTAAAACTTAGAGTTACTTGGTGTTTATTTTATGGCTCCACTTGGAAGTTGCAGGTTTATTAGTGACTAAGTAAGATCATCTTTTTCAGATCAATTGGACCGACAACCCCCCCTCCAGGGAATTTTTTTTCCCTGTCCTCCGTAAAACCCCAATTACACCCACAAGCAACAGTTAAATGCATACAAAGACGCGTAAATGCAGCAGATGGAGAACAGGAGGAAGCAGCTGGAAGTGTGTTTCCCTCAGAACTGTTTGTAACAGGCTGGGCACAATACTGCCTCTCTAATGCAGAGATAAAAATAAAACAGAAATATTGAAAAGGTTACTGGTTGCAGCAACGAGATGACACGAGACGCTGCCGTCGTGCCTGGTTCGATTACCCTTGGAATCACTGTCAGATACTCCCTCCCGCGTGGGGCTTCGGAGAAATCCCGAAAATCGTATTCAATCTCAGCATTCCGACTTTGTCGGGGGCACAAGTCCCTTCCTTCCCTGCCCCTGTTCCTAAGAGCCAGGCGCCTGTGTAGCTCTCGTGAGGCCCCGGTTAGAATCCCCAGGGGAGCCACTATTTCTAACGTCCTCACAGCTCAAAATACGACCGAAAAAGCAGTGCCTTTCCCTGCTCGGGACGCTTATCCCACAGGGCTGAGAAGGTAGGTGCTTTAGAAACAACTAGCATTGCAGAATAGTCATCTTCCATGTGTGAAGGGAATTTGACCCACCATTGAGTAGGGGAATGAAGTTTGGGCCCTTTTTTCCAGCGATGAGAATCACTCCAGCTGACCGTTCCCTAGGCGGTTCCCACCTCATCGTCAATTCCTTTATCCTTCAAGCATTGCCTGACCCCTTGCTAAGCCCAAGCTTCTATGGCAGGTGCTAAAGAGGAGAAGAAAGTGAACAGGGTGAAGCGCGGAAGGAAGGGGCCTAAGAGGGCAAATGGGGGGGGGGGCTTCTGAGGCGATGTTTTATTTCTTGACCTGGGTGCTGGTGACTTGGTGTTTTCTTTTAATAAAGTATTAAGCAGTATAGTTAGGTCATCTGTACTTTCATGATCATCTGCTACTTTTTACAATAAAAAAAGTGAAAGAAAGAAAAAGAGAGAGATAGATAGGAAAGACCCAGACAGGGAGTTTTCAATCGAGTAGAAAAGAGACTATATGAAGTTACCTTGCTTAAAATGCACAGGGAGGTATGTTCAATGCCACAACTTATACAGAGATAATAATTATAGATAAATATAGATGCATGATCATAAATACAATCGTTTACCCATATTATATAATTGTATAGATACAATTAAATATCTGCATAAATCATTTCAGGTAAATATAAGTTCCTATAGGAATTAAAGTGTCCATCAGGAGAGATCAAGGTTATCGGATGAGGCATCAAGAGAAGGCAGGAGTTGAAATCAGCTTTGAAAGATGGGCCACAATTCGACAGCAGAGCTGGAGCTCATAGGAGGTGGGCATTGATCAGGAAGGAAGGTCAGGAGCAAAGAAAGTCCAGGAAGAACTGCTTTAGTCAATGGAAAGCAGATAGTTTAACTAAGGTATGGAAAACAATGTATAGAGCTAGAAAAGTATTTTATTCAGTGGATAAGGGAAAACCATAGAAGAAATGTGAGAAAGAAAATTATATCTTTGAACTGTACTTAGAAGAATTAAATTGGCAGTAAGCTACTGGGTGAATGGAAGGGACGAGAGCACGAGGCATGAAGGCCATTGAGTTATGTAGATTATCCTTGACCTTCAGAATACCAAGGTGTGGGGAGGCAGCAATGGCCCTCGGAAGGCTCAATGTCCAGACCAGCCTGGGTCCCTTCCTTCCATAGTATCCCCTGGCCTCTCTTGAAATCAATTCCTCATTGATGCTGTCATTTATCTCCACTGGTGTAGCTTGCCTATATTTATTCTTTGAGTCCTATAAAAGCCTTTAATGTGGAACACAAGTATTCTCCCCTAAAAAAAAATATGTGTGTGTGTGTATATATATATATATATATATATATATGTATATATGTATATATATATATATAATTGATAGAGGGAAGTTACACATATAATCAGCCAATTTGAATAATGCAATACCCAAATCTTACTTTTATTCTTTCTGCTCTGAGTTGTATTTTCCCCATCCCTTTCCCTCTGTCCACACGGTTTCTGTGGATGCGAGGTTGCTCCCGTGTGCGTTGGACTGTGGGCACGCGCACCCAAGTGCCACCTGTGTCTCTTTCTGAATTTTTGGTGCTGCTTTCTCAAAGTCTGGCTTGACCCTACAAGAGTTTCCAGTAGTTCAAAACCGTTGGCCTCCTTCCTTTTCACAGCCGTCACTTGGGCAGCTGTGAACATGGTAAGAAACAGCTGTCATGCCCCCCACTCGTCTGCCAGAGTTTCCTCTTCCTTAGGCCCCATCAGGATGTGTCAGAAACAGGAACAATACTTAAAGGTCTATCCGGTGTGTTTACTCTTGCTCATTGTGGATGGACTGGCACATTCGAAAGTGAGTCACGGGAGACGAAAGAATCACCTCCACTATTCTTCTTCCCACAGCAAATGCTTTCCGAGGGCCCAGCCCTGGTGCGTTTTCTGAACTGCACATCTGTCTGTCTTGCTTTACCGGCAGGGGGAGAGCGGCTCCCCACCCCACGCCGAGGTCTGTCGTTGTCGAAGTTTGACGTACTGTGTTCTAGTGCTCATTCTCTTCAGTTTCTGGTACCCTGCATTTATCAAATAAGGACAGTTTGAGGAAGGTCAAGGTTCAAAAGGACTCCGTGCCAATAGGAAATAAGCCTTCTCTCTCCCTTGACACGGGTTTGCGCACGCCCCACAGCTGGGTCAGGTTTATGGCCGAAGGGAAGCTTATCGTTGTTGGCTGGCTGGGTGACCGACCGCTGGCTTGCACATAGAGCTGTCACCAGTCCCCACTGTGTTTCCCCTGTGACTCATTTATGTCAGACACTATAGCAACAGGTCTGGGATGTGCACATTATGAAGTTCCTCTCCAGACTGAGTTCAAAGCACCTCTTGCCCTTCAATGGATCAGAAGAAATTTTCTTTTTAAATATCTGCCAGCTGACCCAGGGCTGGGCAAAACAAGGAGGAATTTTCCACCAGGACATACTGGATCTTGGGAGCTTCTTTCGGAACTTAGTGTGTTCAGGTGGGAAAGCTTTCTTGTGAGTCAGAAGCTTGGATCATAGCTCAGATCCCCCAGAACGAGCGAAAACACTCTCTGAAGTCAGACCGACTCAGCGGTTCGTGATCCCAGTCCAGGTCACGGCACAGTTGCCACAAAGAAGTGAGAAAAATGGGAAGGATGTAGTCAAGTTTTCATTAAGCAGAATTACTTCATCAGAAGTGTTGTCATCATTCAAGGCCTCGTTCAGCGATCAGCTCCACTCAGAAGCTTGTTCTGATACTCTAAATGTATCTTGATGGCTCTTTCCTGCAGTATTGGATATTTACCTAACCCAATGATGTTTTTAAAAAGTCCTTTCTTTTGGGGCGCCTGGGTGGCACAGCGGTTAAGTGTCTGCCTTCGGCTCAGGGTGTGATCCCGGCGTTATGGGATCGAGCCCCACATCAGGCTCCTCCGCTATGAGCCTGCTTCTTCCTCTCCCACTCCCCCTGCTTGTGTTCCCTCTCTCACTGGCTGTCTCTATCTCTGTCAAATAAATAAAAAGATAAAAAAATCTTAAAAAAAAAAAGTCCTTTCTTTTGTAAAATAGTAACGACAGAGCTTTGAACCCATACACGGGTTTAGGAAAAGGTGAGTTGGCTGATGCAGCGTATGTGACTTCTTTTAGCCCACCCACCTGTTCCTAAACCCATCTATGAAATCCAGAGGTGTGGTAACCGTTAGGCCAGGTAAATTCTAAGGATTGTTCCAGGCCAACAGCTTTTGAAGTCTGAGTATTTATGCCTGTTCCCTCGTGTTGTTTCTACAAAATCTCAGTGAAGGAGCTAGTGCAGACTTGGTCCATGTACATCCATTCATCTGTCACACCAATATAAACGCCTACTGTGTGCTAAGGGCTAATTCCTACCTCCAGGGGGTTTATGGTCGAAGGTCCAGGGAACATGATGTCTATGCAAACATACATTAAAAATACATGTATGTTCAAATATATACATACATGTATGGATATGACACATGATCATCAGAGAGCCCTACGAGGCCTTCTCTCTTTGCATTTTTTTTTATTGAGGTGTGTGTCCCTTTTATTCTTTTTTTTTTTAAGATTTTAATTTTTTAAGTAAAGTCTACATGCAGCGAGGGGTTTGAACTCACAACCCCAAGAGCAAGAGTCGCATGCTACCTGCTGAGCCAGCCAGTCCCCCCATCCCTTTTATTCTTATGCCCACTTTCGCTCCCTTCTCTCCACAAACAACTTTCTTAAAGTCTATCCTCTCATTTGAATTTGTTCTTGCAAAATATACATTGCTGGTTTGTGTGAATACGTTTTTAATTTTGCAAATGACATCCGTACATATCATATTATGCTTTCCCCCCTTCCCAGATCCATCCATGTTCCTGGCACACATCTGACTATAATGGAATCTATTTCATCCGTTTGCTGGTCTTAAGGTTTGTGTTCTAACGTTTGTTTAAGACCTTTCCCACACCTAATCGCAGAGATATTCTCCTAAATTTTCTGCTATAAGTTTATAAGTTAGTCTTTCTCCTTTAGGAATTTAATTTACCTAGTAACCTTTCTGGAAATCCAGTTTCATTTTCCCTCATACAGTGATGCAGTTTTCCTGATACTGGCCACATCCCATCCACTCGCCCCCCTCTCAATTTGCAATGCCTCCTTTATTACATAAGTGCCTACACGTACTCACGTGTATTTTTAGAGTGACTTTCCCAAGGTCACTCAGTCTGAAGGCAGCTTAACTGAGATTAGATGCTCTGGAGCCCATCTGATCACACTGTTCACCTAAGATTAATAAGTTCCCTCAGCAGTCACAGGATGTTAAAGCTGGAAAGGGACCTGGAGATTCTAGGCCAACTCTTTCACTTAGACCCATACAGGTAGAGTGACTTGCCAGAGGCTGGGCAACAGGGCCAGAGCTCAAAAGCATCTCAAGGCTGCTGCTCCTTTCCCTGCACTTACAGCTTTCTCAATGCCATTTGAGAGCCAGGACACAGAACCGCCTGGACAAACCAGCACCACCCGTGGATCTGATGTTTGATCTGACCTATTCAGTGCTGTTGGCAACTAGAGCACAGCAGGGCAACAGGGAGGAAGGAAAAGAAGAAGGAAAAGATATTTTTCTGCATAGTCTAAAATGGGTGTTAGAAGATTCATTTTATTTATTGGAGGGGACCTCAGATCCATTGTCAGTACCTCTTTGCTTTTACTAGATGGACAAGTTGACCAAACCTAGTTATATGATTATGGGAAGACAGCAGGTTGCAAACAGTAAATGAGAGGGATGCAGAGGCGGGAATTAAAGATACCAAGAGGAAAAGAAATTAGAAAGATTACGAAAAGCTGGAGCAGAATTCAAACGGCACAACAGCATGGCATCACGGTGTGTCCGTAAACACTCTTTCAAAACTCGTTGGGGGCTGAGGGCAGTCCCTGTATCATGGCCAAATAACTAGCATTCGAGACAAATACCCAGTTCCCAAGAACAGGATAAATTATGTTGACTCTATTCTGTTCTGAGTGCGGGAAAGTATATGATGCACTTCATCGATATTTTCGTCTAAAGTGCTAAAAGTCATCATCAACACTGAAGGCCTGTTTACACGCATACATTTCTTTGTCAACTGAGCAGACCTAAATGCAGTGGCACTCCATCAGCCATGAGAGCACACCTGGCCCCGAGATCTTCGTTTCGAGTACCATTCTCCAATAAAAGGAACCGGGGATCCTTGGAGAAATGGCTGACTCGAGGACTCAGGCAGGGAACATACAAGATGAGCCTGGAGCTCCTTGCAGTGCCAGAAAGTAAGAAAGAGCTCAAAAACTGCGGCGTCTGGGTGGCTCAGTTGGGTAAGTATCTGCCTTTAGCTGAGGTCATGATCTCAGGGTCCTGGGATCAAGTCCCGTACAGGGCTCCTGCTTCTCCCTCTCCCTCTGCCTGCTGCTCTGCCTGCTCGTGCTCGCTCGCTCTCCCTCTGTCAAATAAATAAATTTTTTTTAAAAAGAGCTCAAAAACAAACAAACCAAAAAACCCACAGTGGTGTGGAAATATGTCAAAGAGACACAGGCACCAACAAAAATTGCTCCCAGTGGCCAAAGCTGTAATAATTTCAGCAAGAAAATAAACAAAATAGTACTGGATTATGACCCAAAGTGTAAAATAAATATCCATGAGTCATGCTGATATAAATAAGTGATTGAATAAATAAATAAATGTGAGATAAGAGACAATCTTCCCTGCAGAAGAATTCCAAGTAATTTGTGTAGATACACCACTCTCCAGACCAAGAGCACAGCTCCCATTGCACGTGTAATACTCTTAGATAGTGACACAACTACGTAGTGATACTCCTCCTTCCAGAGGGTACGGTGTACAAAGAGGAGGGAAAAGAGTAACTTTACAGTAGAGAAACATGACAAACATGACCTAGGCTAAGTGATCAAGGTCCATATTAAGAGTGATACATTATGTTGATTTTTACCTTTGACATGATGTACAGACAATGTACTTTACCTCTCTGATCTACTTTCCAAAACCCATAACCTCAGTCTCATCCTGAGAAAATCATCAGACAAATCCCAATAAAAAAAGAATTTAGAAAATAACCTCACCAGTACTCCTCACAATTGTCAAGGTAATCAAAAACAAGGGACGGACATCTGAGGAATCGTTACGGTCAAGAAGAGCCTAAGGAGACATGACAGCTAACCATAATGTGGCATCCTAGATGCGAATCTCAGAACAGGAAAAGACATTAGGTAAAAATTAGGAGAATCTCAATAAACTGTGAACTGTAATAACTATATAAGAGTATCTGTTCATTAATTGTGATAAATATCCCATACTAATGTACAATGTTAATAATAGGGATTTATGGGAACTCTCTAGAGGAACTTTGTAGTAAATGTAAAACTGTTTTAAAACATAAAGTTGGGGGCGCCTGGGTGGCACAGTGGTTAAGCGTCTGCCTTCAGCTCAGGGCGTGATCCCGGCATTATGGGATCGAGCCCCACAACAGGTTCTTCCACTATGAGCCTGCTTCTTCCTTTCCCACACCCCTGCTTGTGTTCCCTCTCTCACTGGCTGTCTCTATCTCTGTCAAATAAATAAATAAAATCTTTAAAAAAAATAAAAATAAAAATAAAATAAAAAAATAAAAAATAAAACATAAAGTTGATTTTTAAAAAGATAAAACAGACAAACCAACAAAAAAAAAAAGAGCAAGGGACCTATAGAACCAAATCCTTATGCATCTAGAAAACTTGGGTCTTCAGAAGTAAGAATTTCAGGGTTTTATGTAATTGAGCTTTTGTCATATACAATTGAAATGATGATATTTCAAAGGTAGCTATAAATGGGATAATTTATACCTTTGGGTAACAAACCACCATAATTATGTGTTATGTGACCAAACTCAACCTTGAACTCCTAGGGAGCTGAGAGCTGCAATGGTCCTACTCACCAAGGTTTTCCAGCACCTAGGACAGTAGCCAGCACATGCTGGTCCATCTATTTGAAGGCTAGATTAAAAAAAATTTTTTTAATTAAAAAAGAATGAAGGCATTCAAGATGATAGAATCAAGTCTATTTAATGTGGCCAAGATTGTTTCTTAAAGATGAAAAATAATTCAGAGATATAGAAGACAAACAAGTAAAACAATCATTCAAAGATTCAGAATGACCCCCTTCCCCCTCTTGAGGATGTCTATTATCAAAAAACCAAAAATCAGAAAATACCAAGAGTTGGCAAGGATGTGGGGAAATTGGAACATTTGTTCACTGCTGGTAGGAATGTAAAATGGTGTGGCTGCTATAGAAAACAGTTTGGTGGTTCATCAAAAAATTAAAAATAGAATTGCCCCATGATCCAGCAATTCCACTGCTAGGTATACACCCCAAAGAATTTAAATAGGGACTCAAACAGGTATTTGTACACCATGTTCATAGCAGCATTATTCATCATAGTCAAAAGCAGAAGCAACCCAAGTGTCCATAGACAGAGAAATACATGAACAAAATGTGTGTGTGTATATAATTTATATTTATTATATATATTATGTATAAATATTTATATTACACACACACACACACACGCACACACACACTGGAATATTATTCAGCCTTAAAAAAGAAAGGAAATTCTGACACATGCTACAAGTTGGATAAATCTTGAAGACATTATGCTAAGTGAAATAAGCCAGTCACAGGAAGATAGGACTCCACTGTATGATTTCACTGTATGATCCCACTCAAATGAGGCACCTAGAGTAGTCAGATTCATAGAACAGGAAGTAAAATGGTGGTTACCAGGGGCTGTGGGAGTTATTGTTTCATTGATACAAAGTTTCCACTTCGGAAGAGAATCGATTTCTGGAGATGGACGGTGGTGATGGTTGTGGAACAGTGTGAACGTACTTCATCAACTATGCAGTTCAAGTGGTCAGCTTTACGGCATGTGTATTTTACCACAATTTTGAAAAATAAAAATAAAAGAAATACAAGGTTTAAAAAAAAAAAAAAGATTCAGAGTGAGGTTGAAGCAAAGTTGTCCAGATCTCATTAACCTGGAAGTTTGGCAGGAGATCAAGAGAGAAGTCTAGAAATCTGTGAGCCATGTCATAGAGCTTTTACAAAACTGCCCAAGAACAGATAGTGAATATTTTCATAGATGCCTCTTGAACTATGTTCTAGACATTTCTACTTTCACTGTCATTAAAACTATTTAATGATATGGGCCCCTGGGTGGCTCAGTCAGTTGAGCATCCGACTCTTGGTTTCAGCTTAGGTCATGATCTCAGGTTCTCGGATCCAGCCCCCTGTTGGGCTCCATGCTCAGCGGGGAGTCTGCTTGTCCTTCTCCCTCTGTCCCTTGACTCCACTCACCCCCTTGGGTGCACTCTTGCTCTCTAGCTCTCCTCTTTAAAATAAATAAATCTTTTAAAAAACTATTTAATCGTAACAATAACCTCTAAGTGCTTAGTGCTTCTTCATGTACAAAGCATCCTCACATCCATTTTTCACTTGCTTTCAGAACTTTGCGGGGAGGCAGAAAACATTGCCTGACGCCAGACATGTGCCCACTTTGCTGACATTTACTGTTCCGCTCTGTGTGCAGAGCTCCCCGCAGCCTGACGGGCCACGGGCACAGAATGGGAAGGCTGGAGCCCATTGCCCCGGTTCAAAGCCTGACCGCCCACTTCCCAGCTGTATGCTTTTGCGTGTGTGAACTTAATTCTCTGTGCCTCAGCTCCTTTATCGGTAAAATTGGTGGTTTGCGTTTGAAATGACACATTTGGAACTGCGTCTGGCATGTAGTGGACCCTCAGTGAATGTTAGCTGAGTTTCGGCAGTGGATTCAGAGGGACGCACAACATGGATGGGATAACGAGTCGGGCTGGCTAGGGGAGTTGAGATGAAGGGGTGGGGAATTCTGCCTGGGAATATCAGGGAACATTTCAACAGAGAAGACATGTGCACCCTGAGTGGAGAAAAGGAGAATGGGAAAATGAGCTTTAAATAAAATGAGGTAGCTGTAGGCCTGTCCCAACTGATTACAAGACCCCAAACCCATATAACACCACCTGGTTTCCACAGCATTACCATGGCCACCATTCTGCCGTGCCACAGAGAAACACAGTCCCATGGGTCACATCCATCCCCATTCCAGGGATGAAAATCTGTTGGCTCAGGGTTTAAACTGTCCTCAAAGGTCTTCGATATGGTCGAGGCGGCTGGAACCTGGTCTTTCACCTTCTAGTCGAAAAGCCATCCTTTGTGCCCCAGAGAAACTCAGGCCTTGTAACTCCCAGGCCCACCCATCTCTCAACCAGGCTTTACGGAGCACCTGCCGGGCGCGCTGCTCTAAGCGGTCGGTCCGTGCGCAAGGATCCACGGTGGCGCTCACGTTCCAGCGGGGAAGCAGCGAACAAGTCAAATGAGCGAAGTGCCCAGCACGCTAAAACTGGAGAAGCACAAGGCGAAGAAAACACCCCAGAGGCGTGAGGGGAGGGGTGGGGCAGCTGCAAGCGTGAGTTAGGAACCAGTGATAGACGGTCCTGAGGGCTCCACCAAGCTCTGAAATCCGTGCTCTAACCCGCCGCCATGTGGCCGGGCCACAGCCTGTCGCCACCCCTCATGCGGGATGGAACCCACCTCCACCCCCAAGGGAACGGACTCAGCTGGCAGCATCTCTTCCCACCTGGGGTCTGGAGGTGCAAAGTGACCCAGGTCGCATCCCAATGTTATGTCCTCTACTTTGACCAAGAAGCAGCATTTCGTCCTCCAAACCCTCACTCTCTTCCTCTCTCACCCAAACCCATTGCTCTCTGCCCTGAAAATCTTGAGGAAGAGCAAACCGTGTGACGGTTTTCTTTCATCAGCCATGAGTAAATCTTCACGTGCTCATGCTACGAAATGAGAAGGTTTCCTGTTGGGCCCACTGGAGTCCCTGTACTGGGCGGCTGTTCAGCCTTGATGTGGACCCAGTTAGGCCGAGGAGAAGTTCATGTTCGTTCCTAAGTAAGTGGCCAGCGTGGAGCTGTTTTATATTCCAGAAAATCGCCTGGTTCTTTCTCTGACTTATCCCAAATGCAAAGCCTTCTTCTCCTGGGCTAACACAGCCAGGCTGAGGTAGGGAGAGATATGAAAGGGGATTGCTGAAATCAGAGGGGGGGCTCAATGAAGGCGCTCACCCCAGGCGGGCCCTGAGAGGGGCACGAGGAGAGGAAACCCCAGCCGACCAACCAGCCATCTGCCCCAGTGGGGTCCTTCTCCCCCTCCCTTCTACCTAGTGCTTCTGGAAACAAGAAGTGGTCATTTAGGGAGTCCCTACACGTCCACAGGTGGGTGCAGCCCCCCCCCCCCCGCCCCGGACAGAGCAGGGCTTGGCACAGGCCCCAGCCCCAGGCTGTCTCGGTGGCCCTGAGGACAGCTGTGCAAAAAAGCCACAGGCAAATCCCTAAATCACCACCCCCAGCGCGACCTCCCAGACTTTCAACCTCAATAAAACCTACTCCCTTGCAGATCACAAAGGAGGCCCGGCGTTTCGGGGTGAGCAGGCTTTTCCTTGGCGAGCCCGCTTTCATTCCTGGTAGTCTTTGATTTGAGCTGAATGAGCAATGCCACACCGGTGGGCTTGGCATTTTAAATGACTTTGGTAGGGTGCAAGATACCACATCTGCCCACGTCAGATAACACAACCAGCAGCGACATTTGAAACCCCTGCTCCGCAGTCCGGTTTCTTAGAACTGTTCTGTGGAAGTGAAAACGAAAGAGAACTTCCGTCTTCCTCTGACCCGGCTGGCCTTCGCAGCTGGAATGTGCTGGGAATCACTTCTGGCACTGAAAAGGTTAATTGTCTCCTGCTGTGAAGTAGAAGCTGAGAAAAGGGTCCTGTGCGGGGGAGGAATTATGGTAAATGAGGTTTTCTTTATAGTACTGTTCATTCTCAACATGCTGAAAGGGCATTAGTTCACAGTCACTTTCTCTGGAATTACCAAATCTGCTCAGAAGCCTTCATTAGGATATTAAACAAGACTTAATAAGTGGAAGTGATTTGCATCGCTGATAATCGTGGGCATTAATCAAGACGGCTTCTGTCTCTCTCCCTGCAATATGTTTCATGTTCCATGGTAAAGCCCCTTTAATTCTGGAGGGCTTCTTAAAAGGGAAATATTACATGTAGAAAGCCATTTTTTAAATGATTTACTTAGCAACAATCACTATAAATAATGTTCTACTCCCTTCTCGGCTTTAACTATCACAGCAATTCATGTTGGGAGGTTTGTGTCCGTGATAGAGCCAGATGTGCTCCCATTTATCAGACACAGGTTGCGTTTCTTCTAATAAATGCTTTCGTCTTTAAAAAGATCTTCAAGTATGACTCGAAAGCAGATGACCAAAGTTTGCGCTTCTCTCTGAAGTCCCATGCTGTGGCCACGTTCTACGCGGCTCCAGGGACAGACGCCTCTACACCACCTTCTGTGCTATACAAAAGCTTAAAACAAGGCAACCTGCTTTCAGTTATCAATTAAATAAGAAACAAATACAAGCGGAGCTAGTGAAGAGGGCTGCTTGCTTTATAAGGCAGCTGTCTCTTGTTAAAACCCATGGCTTCAGAGCCAAGGGACTTCCATCCAGAGGAAGCTCATTTTATGGCTATTAGAAAGAAAAGAAATAAGACTTCATACTTTGGTTTAGGCAAGTGAAAGACCAAGGGTTGTTTCGTGGTTGTTGCTGTTGCTATTTTTCCTCCCCCTTTTCTTTCTTTTTTTTTTTTTTTTTCTTTTTAATTCCTGGTTTTCAGCTTCACAAATGGACTCTTTCTCAAGGCTTTCTGAACAAGAGATCAAGGCAATCTTGTTACTTCTCATGATTTAAAACAGTGTGGGAGACAGGAGTTTTCTGTATCTAGAGCCATATCCTAGAGTCAAGGGCAGGAGAAAGAGACAGGAGAGAAGGCTGGAAGTCTCTATCCCAGACCCGGGCCAACAATTCCCATCCGGGCTCTCGTCCCTCCCCTCCAGCCTCCTCCCTCCTCAGCCTGTCCTAGGACGGTCCCACTAAAGCTACCTGTGGTAGAGATGTCCGCATCTACGCATGTTTACCACACACACACACACACACACACATGCGCGCGCGCGCACACAGACTTCACGAGTACGTGCACACCCTCCCCCCCCAAGTTGTAAGTACCACTGAGAGGTTGCAGCTCTCTTGGCATATCTGACTGCTGCTTCTGGCCTCCTTAATGTGGTCCCATTTACGCTCTTCTTCTCCCTTTCCGGGCAGCCTCATTTGTTACGTCTCTGCTAAAATTAACTCCACGTTAATTTCTGGAGGCTTTGGAGTTTATTGCTGGAAAAAAGGTTATTTGCTGGCGGTGACTAGGGACATTATTGTTCGCAGGCACTAGGGCTCAGCACACTATTTAAATGGAGCTCAAGAGATGAGCTTCTGTGAAGCAGAGGAGACTTGATCCACCGTAGTGAACCGCAACATGAATTATATACCCTACTTCACCACCCCCCTGCTTCACTCATCTGGGATAGTTCACATGCAACCATTTATCCAGAAGGGAGAAGACAGCATTCCCAACTGAGGACTCTCACTTTTTTTCTTTTTCCTTTTTTTTGCTTTACTTCTTCTTCCCCACCTCCCCACACTTTCTTTCTAGATCTCCAATCCCCACGCTAGTTTGTATCCTTCTCTAGCCCGCCAGGAGGACAGCTCCTCATATTCTGTGAGACATCACCATGTTTTCGCCCATCACCATAAAAATGGAACGAACACCTACCTCTCCTGGGCCCTCGTGAAGGGTCAGCCATTGGGTTGGGAGATTTATAAGCACTGTCTCTAACCCTTCAAAGAAGACAGTGTTGTCACCCTTAGCGTACAGATGAGGACTTGAGCTCAATGTCGCCGAGTAGCTGGTACAAATTCACACAGCTATTTACTGATGAAGCCAGAAGTTGAATTAGGGCCCCCTAGGTCTGTTTGATGCCAAATCTCACACACCTTTTCAAAATCACCTCATCCCCCGCTGCTGCTTTTGGCTAGAAAGAATGATGATGGGCATGTGGGGAGGCAATGGCATTTTCCTTGAGACACTTCCGGGAGCACGTGAATGCTGGAAACTTGGGTGCTGCTTGATTTCACAGTTTTGTTATTATTATCACAGTCTGAAGTTCCTTATCTCTTCTTCTGATGAAAGAGAAAAACCAAACAGTCACACGCATGTTTCTTGTCAGAGCCCCAGGAACAACACGGCAACTTCTATTGACTTAGTTTCAGGGCCAATAACCAAGGTCAGATACCTTCAAAAGCAGAGTTTTCAAGCTTTTTTCCCCCAAATGTTTCATAATGCCAGCCAAAAAAGAAAAGAAAAGAAAAGAAAAAATATCTGTGCAAGCTATACAAATTTCAGTGTTCAGATCTATCTTTTTACTTGTTAATCTTCTAAAATATTAGATACAGTCACACTCGATATGTCAAGAGACAAAAATTGAGTCTGAGCGTTAACTAGCTCCCATCCATTTTCTTCCTCCGCCTCTACTATCCACAAACTGGCTATTAAAGTGCAAATGCTTTTCTATGAGAGGAAGAAAGATACACAGAAATGACGTGGAAATTGGATAGCCATACTACTTTTTTTTTATTAGTTTCAGGTGCACAATACAATGATTCAACAATTCTGTACATTCCTCAGTGCTTGTCAAGATAAGCATACTCTTTTTTTTTTTTTTAAGATTTTATTTATTTGTCAGAGAGAGAGCACAAGCAGGGGGAGCGGCAAGCAGAGGGAGATGCAGACTCCCCGCTGAGCATGGAGCCCAATGCGGGACTGTATCCCAGGACCCTGAGATCATGACCAGAGCTGAAGGCAGACACTTAATCCACTGAGCCACCCAGGCATCCCAAGATAAGCATACTCTTAATCTCTTTTATTTTTTTACTACTCCTTAATAAGGACTATGAGGACAAGTTAAGAAAGGGTTAAAGATATTTGTTTAAAATAAATTGAGAGGCCTAGGGCACCTGGGTGGCTCAGCTGGTTAAGCTTCTGCCTTTGGCTCAGGTCATGATCCTAGGATCCTGGGATTGAGTCCCACATGGGGTTCCCTGCTCAGCGGGGAGCCTGCTTCTCCCTTTACCCATCCCCCCTGCTCGTGATCTCTCTCTTTCTCTCAAATAAATAAATAAAACCTTTTAGAAAAAATAAATTGAGAGGCCTAAGAATAGAAGTTATACACAGCAGTTGAACACATGCATTGAACCTCTGCTTCTTTCAGAATCTTTGCTAAGGCAACAGAAATAAGGGGGTTTATAAGGGGGGGAAGGGGGACGGTTGTTGTTTGCTTATTTTTAAAGAAATAAACCCACAAGGAGAAATAAAATGGGGGGAAAAGTCAAACTACTATTTTGGAGTCTGGAAAACAGATGTTCATGTGATAACTGACAGCAGATTCATGAAAACTGCGTCCTTGCCCCAGAGTAAGGGAGCCACAGAACTACCTGATTTAAACTCAGAACCAATACAGACTGAGCCCTTGGTGGAACCAGGGAGCTCTGGAAGTAGCACTGAAGGTGGGGCTAAAAGAGAGAGATTGGGAGAAAATGTATTTCAGAAGCATAAATCTCCACCATGCTCTGCTAAGCTCAGCACCTGCCCCTTTCCACACCGACCGGCAGGAGACAGGAGGCTTATCCCCTAGAGAAGGCGTCTGGACTGAGGACAGCAAGCACGTCTGAGGCTGGGGCACTGTCAAGAAAACAGAAGGAATGGGAGAAGGTTCATGCAGTGCCTGTAGAGACCCTCCAGCCCTGCCTCCTCACCCCTCTTTCTTCCCCCGCGTGGTCCTCGGAATACTGGAGGCAGGAAATGGGCAGACTCTTCTCTAGGGCTTCTGATGAACCTAAGGGGAAGGACCTAAAGATACTGACCTCTGGATTTCCCCAAAGAAAAGTCCCAACTAGCTCACCCTACAGGGAGTCCCTCCAGGTACACAATTTCCAACTGGGGATTTACAGCCCTATTCTAGAATGTGAACAGACAGCCAAGAGTCACCAGACATCTGAGAAAATAATCTAAAATGGATTCAGAGTACAAACAACCAGGATAAAAGCAACTCGAAGGGAGCAGAGACCATACCAGAAGAAACAACAGACTCCCCCCAAAAGCATTAGTGTCTTCACAGAGATAAAGGTAACCTGAACAGGGTGCCCTAAAAAAGGAACTTTCAGGGGCTCCTGGGTGGCTCAATCGGGTAAGCATCTGACTTCAATTCCTGTCTTGATCTCAGGGTACTGGGATGGAGCCTTACATAGCATGGGGCTCCCTGCTCAGAGAGGAGCCTGTCTTCCTCTGCCCCTCCCCCCACTCAAGCACGCACCTGCTCTCTCTCCAATAAATAAATAAATCTTTAGAAAGATTTTTTTTTAATTTCAAATGAACATTCAAAGAACAAAGAGAAAGAGAAAGAAAAACTTAGAATTTTTTTTAAAAAACCAGTCAGAAAAAAAATTATCAGAAGTGTTTAAGGATAAAGATAATAACTTAGGAAGAAAACAAAGACAAAAAGATGAAAAATAGCAAATAAAAAAATTATAAAATTAAAAGACCAATCCAGGAGGTGAAATATCACAATAATCAGAGTCCAAGAAAAGGGCGGGGGGGAGAATAGAAAAAAAGTGAGAGAAGAAAATGATTAATAAAATGATTGCTGTTTTCCAGATTTAAAGGAGCCACCGAGTGCTCCCAACAATGAACAAAAATAGATCCCCACCAAGGAAAGCCACTGTCAAATTTCAGCACACTGAAGATAGAGAGAACGCCTACAAACTTCCAAAAAGAAAAACCAGGTTTTCTACAAAGAATCCAGCATCAGAGTAATAGCAGACTTCTCCATGACAACTCCAAAAGCTAGAAGACAATGGAGCAATATCTACAATGTTTCGAAGGAAAATTAGCCCTAACCTGGACTTTTATGTCCAATTAAACTATGAACTAAGTGTCAGGGTCAAATGAAGACATTTTCAAACATGCAAGATCTCCGTGCATTTATTTTACCTACACCTTCATCCAGGGTATTGCTGGAGGGTATGCTCCGCTAGAGTGAAGGGTAAAAAATACAGAATTTTTTAAAAAAGGAAGACTGGGATCCAAAAAATAGTGTATCCAGCACATGAGGGAGTTGGAGGGTATCCCTAAGAGGATGCTGGAGGGAGAATCCAAGATCATACCTCTGCAGTCATTTGGTCCCAACGGGAGCAGAGCAGAAGACTCTGGAAAGGTCTCCTTCACGAGGATGAAGTCAATACAATGCCTAATATGTTTGAAGGTGCTGAGTGGAGATTTACAAACCTGGAAGGAAAATTGGGCTGATGAATTAGCGATAAGGACATAGAGCACTAAGTTTTAGAAAAGGCAATAACAAGAATATACAAAAGACTGTGCCAGAAAGAAAATTAATCCTAGGAAAACACATGAAGCGCGTGTGAATTAATTTGCAGAGTCGTAATAAAGTAAACGCTGAATACTGATCTAACCAAGATTACGATATGAACGGATTGAAAGGACAGAAAGTGTGTGCAGGGTGAGCAGTGATGGGTAGAGGAGTAAATCTTCATTTCTACAGCAGGAAATCCGTAAATAATGTCTAAAACAAAAACACCAAGAAGTAGAAATAGAAACATATCCTACAGGGGCGCCTGGGTGGCACAGCGGTTAAGCGCCTGCCTTTGGCTCAGGGCGTGATCCCAGCGTTATGGGATCGAGCCCCACATCAGGCTCCTCTGCTATGGGCCTGCTTCTTCCTCTCCCACTCCCCCTGCTTGTGTTCCCTCTCTCGCTGGCTGTCTCTATCTCTGTCAAATAAATAAATAAATAAAATCTTAAAAAAAAAAAAAAAGAAACATATCCTACAAATATATGCTGGTGAGTCTCAAAAGAGTCAGTTTCCAGAGCTGAAAATACATCCAGGAAGAAAGTGAAAGTGATGGGGATGACTGTGGGTACTTGCAAAGCTACTTGGCCCTTGCAACTCTGTGCCTCTGTAACTTTGGTAAAAATTAAAACTAAGTAAAACATGAATACTATTTTGAACAGGTATATATTTTTTAAACTTCTCCTGCTAAGCTGGCTAGGTAAAATTATTTAAAATATGTAGCCTACCATACTGGAGGACAATGATTTTTAAGCCTCATGTTGTGGCCGATTCGTGGATTATGAAATGGATTTTGTAAGTAGTAAGCATTGGGAAGGGAAAGAAATGGAGTAGTAACAGACACCGCTTTTTTACAAGTACCCATTCACTCTTTATTCTTCTACAAATATATGCTGAGTTTTAGCTAGACAAGCTAGGATAAATTTGCAGGTACTGCCACATCGTTAAATTTGGGCCAGCAAGATGCGGGGAGAAGCAAAATGTAAGCACCGTCCAGGCCATGCCCTAAAGACAAAACTATTTGGTCTGGACTTTCCCTTTTTCTTCCCTGTGGGCTGAAATGTAGATCTGTAGGTGAACTGAGTCCAACCAGCTTGATAAGGACAACCATCTAGAGATAGGGGACCAACAAATTAGAAGGAACAATGTCCCCAGATGGCTTGTCAGGCAAAACCAGCCAACCAGTTATGAATTACTTATCACTGAATTATTTCCTAAGAAAGTAATAAATTTCTATCTTATTTAAAGTAAGTCTTTTGGATTTCTGTGCTACAGCACCTAACATGTGCCTAGGACATGACCAGAAGAGAAAACAGAAAAGGTCACCACTCGTTGTAAGGGATTGTACTGATTTCTGACATTTTGTTTTATTATTTATGTGCTTGATCATATATGTGTTTACCTATACTGGAGTGTAGTTAAAAAGTTGTACTGCCATTGCTTAGGGTATAAATCTCTTCTGTTCAATAAATGTTGGTCAGTCATGGTATGCTCGAATGAGGCCTTTGAGCAGAAGAGAATATGAATTGATAAGCTGTGTGGCTTTGGGTTAGTGAGCTGGGCCTCTGTTTCCTAACACTCAAAAATGATCGAGTTTGAGTAGATAATGTTTAAATCCCTTTCAAGCAATTGTGTTATTCAGTTGACTTGTGATTCAATTCAACCTTCTTTATCCTGGTTAGTATCCAAACGGCCAGAAAGGCCACAGGCCCTTTATGTCACAAGCTGGGAAGGAGAGAGATACAGAGAAAGTTAGGTGGGCATGGCTTAGCTTCATGTGGCTGCTGAGTAAAGATCCCTTTACCCAGATTTGGAAGATGTGGCAGAATGAGAGTCTTCCCTGTGTTGTAGGAGGTGGAAACCTATGCAGGGTTGTGATGACCCAGACTAGGCCACATCACAGTGACAACTGGGCCCCAGATCTTCTTGAATTTGGAGAAGTAGGGAGAAATAAGAAAGGAGCCACACAGGTGTGATAGGAATTATGGAAAGATTGCAAAAATACAATCAACATTGAAACAGATGGGAACGTTTAGCCTAGAAGAAGACTGGGGGCATTGAATAATTACTTTGTAGGAGGAACAGGGTAATTCTAAATAGAGAGATGAGCAACATACTGTCGATATAAACCTGTGGCTTCCAAACTTTTTATTTGAAAGCAGAATCGTTTCTCCAAATGAAATCTTATGTAGTACCTCTAACACATTAAACAACAAAAAATGGTTTTTTAATGGTTGAATTAGTGATGGGGGCCCCTACCCTTCTAACCATCTCAAATGCCTTTTCTGGAGCCCTAACATTTGAGGAATAGTTTTTAAACAAGTCATTCAAATCTGTGCTTTTCAAATATTCTTTCACCATGACCCACAGGACCACACCTCCTCCCAGTAACACACACACACACACACACACACACACACCCCTGAAACAAAGTTCCACAAGCCAGTTTTACATTTTGTACATTTTGTAGTCTATTTCATTTTATTCTGTTCCTTTTTTTAAAATGCCAACCAGGATCCAGTTAATCTATTTCAACCCATTAATGAATATGCTTTAGCTCACAGTTGAAAAACACAGATCTAGATTGAGAGAAGATGGATACAAATTGTCCAAAAAGTTAAGTCAAATCTCTTCCTTGTAAATGTAGCTAATTGGAGGAAGTAATCAAAGGTGACTGTGGATTTGTCACTTTCGAAATCTTAACAGAAGCAGCTCCTGTTAGGAATACTTGGGTTGGAAGGAGGTAAATGTTGGGCTGTTTCTTCCACGTATGGAATGGGGGCTCCAGAGAGAGTGGAAGGATAGTGGAGATGTGAGTGGACACTGATTCCTGCTTCTCAAACAGTGTTGACGAGTGAGACATTACATAGAAGTTCCATTAGATTTGCTGTGTGATTACACAATGATAGAAAGCAAAACTAAGAAGGACATAGAGACTAACCAAATCAGTTTAACCCTGTAAAAGAAATGCTCCTTTTCAACAATCCTTCTTCAGTCAACAAGCCACTTGGAAAAAAATTTTAAATCAATTAAAAAATCCTTTAGGGTCTGGGAAAGAAAGGATACATCTTGTGAGCTATTCACAAATATCTATTTCATAATTCATATGGAAAAAGATAAAGGATCAGGTGACAACTGAGGAGTCATGGACTCTTAGAGAATTTTAGTTGATGTACAAAGAAATGAAAATAGGGAAAGCGTAGCAATTCTTTTTTTTTTTTAAGATTTTATTTATTTATTTGACAGAGAGAGACAGCCAGCGAGAGAGGGAACACAAGTAGGGGGAGTGGGAGAGGAAGAAGCAGGCTCCTAGCAGAGAAGCCTGATGTGAGGCTCGATCCCAGAATGCCGGGATCATGCCCTGAGCCGAAGGCAGATGCTTAACGACTGCGCCACCCAGGCGCCCCATCATAGCAATTCTTTTTAAAACGGATGCTCAAAATTGAACTTTTTCCCCAGACTGATAGCAGAAACAGTAAGTGTGCAAAAATCTCAAATAATAATAATAGGTCCTTTTTGTGCTTATTAGTCCATGTTTATGAAATGAACCCATCAATGTGGAACTGGAGGAGTTGGGAGAGTCCTGGCTGCAGGGTGCTGGTACAGCCCAAACAGCCCTTGGCCCCCGTGAGCCAGGGATTAGGAGATGCTCCCTCTCAGGGAATTAGCAACGGCAAGAGCTAGAGAATTCGAAATTCAGTGAGGAGCACACCGCACTTCCAGCTCTTGTAAGTCAAAGGACTGTGCACTCTTTGTAATTACTTTATAGGCTCTATTTAGAAAGTAACCAATGCTGCATGACTCGACCACAGAACCAAATGCAATAGATAGGTCCAAGACACCTGCATGAACTGGCCAGATGGGGGAATTCATGGGCGTGCCAGTCAATTAACACTCCACGGAGTCCTGAGTGTTATTTGGAATTTTATGCATACAGAGGGTTTTACTTGCTTAAGTGCTTATGTTACTTTTTGTAACTTTAATTTGGTCCATTCCGTGTATTACTTCTCAAATGGCTCTTTAACTTCCTTATAACGCTTGAAACTAAAATAACTCCTAGAATACTGCATGCTCAATAAATGGTAAATCCTTCTCTTCTTCCCTTCTAAAGTGATATTTCAGGAAAGGAAGGTAAATGAGATTGTGGGATAATGGCTTTAACTGGCAATGCATTCTACTGCTGAGAAGGAAAAGGTGAACATTTGGTGGGTCTATGGCACCTGTGAAAATGGAGCAGTCATTGATGATGGGAAATTGACATGATAATGAGCTCATTTGTATTCCCGTTTGCGGCCTTCCACTGCCTTACTCTCTGACTGCTTAGCCAAATCCTTTTGATAGAATCTGACACTGCCTCTGAAATCTGGAGGTTTCTGTTTTTCTGTTAAGGCGATCCCCAGACACATTACAATTCACCATTTCTGCCATATCTGTCCTTGGAGAGAAATTAAAAGAAGATGGGGAGCACGTTCAGAGACACTAACTTCGGGAGAAACAGTAATACTCAAAAATGGAAAAACTTCCTTAATTCAAACTAATTAGATATGAAGGTCAGTCTGAATGAAAGTCCATCTTATGCAGAAAAGTTGTTTTATACAAACCATCTCAAATCCTTTTTGGAACAAAATGGGATAGAAATGAAATATTTTTAAAAATTTTAATGATTATAGGAAACTAAATATTAAAACATTTTCAAGTAGAGAATCTGCTTGAATGAATTGCTCAGCCATATGATATTATACGGTAACTGTTTGTAGGCAGACAAGTAAGGTCCTAAGTCCTTAGGCTCCATTGTTCATAAACACCGTAAAGCAACAGCAGCGATATTTTTGTGATGGTTCTTAGCTGGAGCTGTTCATCAAATTACCTGGGGTATCTTCACAATACAGAAGATGCCCAGTCTCCCTCCAGACACCAACCACTAGGATATCTGTGGAAGAGCAGGAAAAGGATGAGCTTATAATGTTTTGAAAAAAACTCCCACGTTGATTCTTACGCACACCTTCAGCCAAAAACATGAACTGACTGAACGCTCACTGTCTTATACACATTTTGCTTAGAGGATCTTACAGATGGGGAATCGTAAGAGGTCACGCAGACAGAATTTGGACTATCTGGTTCCAAACCCAGTGCTTTGTCCTTAGCACCACAGGCTGCATAAGATAACATCAAGGAAGCCCAACGTTGCCTTCTTAATAAGGCTTAGCTAGGAGTTAAGAAATGGAAGCTGATCCCAAATAAAAATGCGCTAGTCCCCAGATGCTTGGAGCACTGAGCTCACACCAAGCTTCCTGGGATGTGCAGAGCAGGGAGAGC
Source organism: Ursus arctos (assembly GCF_023065955.2). Lineage (NCBI taxonomy): Eukaryota > Metazoa > Chordata > Mammalia > Carnivora > Ursidae > Ursus > Ursus arctos. Next base: position 27,769,713 of record NW_026622874.1, on the reverse strand, counting down.
ACATTGTTCCCAGAGGAAGGCAACACCAACGTTAAGCAGCTTGCAAGCCTCTCTTCCTACACATGTGGTTGGAATTGTCACCTGCCCCAGAGCTATATTTTATACCTGAACAAGCCTTTGTCCAAACATGCCGTGTTTCTTTACTTGGACACATCTGGCCCGCTCCTTGAACTGGAGCTCTGAGATTAGCTGGCCAGATTCCAACTGAGAAAGAAGGCTTTTTATCTTTCTCACGGTGACAGGCAGCATTTGGAAGCCTCAGAGATGAGGCACGGGAGGGATGTTGATGCTATTGTGATGCTGTTAGTGCTGTTATCCGAGAGAATCATCTTCCTCGGGTGTCACTGCATCCGTCACATTGTCAAGACTCCGACAGCGGTCTTGACTGCCTGTCACACCTAGTTTCGGTCTCAGCTGTCTTCAAGAGCCCTCCACCAATTTGCCACCCCATTGTTGCTCACCTTTTCTATCATCTCTCTAACCTGAGACATGTCTCCAGAAGCAGGACGAAGGTTCCTACCCCAGCCCTGTTCACAGCGGGGGAAAGCACCATGCCACTGCTCCATAGAAACCCTTCATCACACAGTGGTCCTGGGAGCAGCAGCTGGGCGGGCGATGCACAAATTCGGGAGGCAGGTGACTTGGGTCTGGCTCCCGCCGCCGGGCAAGGCACTGAACTGCTCAGAATCTCTGTTTCCTTATCTGCAAATGGGCGCAGTCACACCTGTCCTACCTCACCGGTCAGTGTTGAGGATCAAAAGATCATCATGGCTGCAAAAAAGCATTAAGGGTATCGCAGTGGGTTCTGAGAGCAGAACTGAGTCACGTAAGATTATAGGCTGAGACAGTCATTCATAGGCGGGAGGTCCTATCCCTTTTTTTTTTTTTTCATCTTCACTAAATTCAAGGGAGGTGATGACTTAGAGTACGTCATCAAGTTAGTTGGTTACCCATTTTTCAGGCCGAGAATCTATTTCATGATTGCTGATGCCCAGAGGATGAGTAGCACGTCCCAGAAGAATGTCCCTAAGAGAGCATGACCTCATAATTAACCAAACCCTCCCCCAACACTTTGCTTTAATCCCGTTGCTCATCTTTCTTTCTTGGCAAAAGGGACCGCACAGACGGTCACCACCCACTGTAAAGGACCACTTCTTGGAACTGGAGATACCAGGTGCCTATGTTCACATCACTTCTGATTGTGAAGTGTTGTTGGAGAGCGACCTGCTCAGAAAGCATCTGAGGCCATCACACAAGGCAGGAAGTGCAACAAAGAGAGAGAGAACGCTGCACTGGGAGTCGGGACCCTGACCCCCACCCCGCCTCTGCCACCAACGGAGTCTTCCTCACCCAAGTCTCTCTCTTTGCTGTTCCTCACTTGCAACTCCTACAGTGTAAGCGGATCAGCTCAGTCATCTCCAAAGTCCCTTCAAGCCAGAAGATTCTGTGATCTGCATAAAGGCTTATTAGTGATGCAGTAATGCAGTGGGGCTTGTTGTCTTTACGAAATCGTTCATATCTGCGGCACCTGTTTCATACACTGCCTGTCGTTTTGGTAATAAAAATAATCGCAGCTCTCTGATCTGTAGAAGGAAGCCTGGGGAATATATCCACACCTGCAGAGTGACTGGATCAGGATCCCAAATAGGAACAACCAGCTCAGTCACAGAGCATCACCTTTTCTTCCTATCTGCGCAATGACACCATGTGACCTTTTCCTCTTTTTCTCTCTCTGCCTCTCCCTCCCCTCCTTCTCCCCTCTTCCTCTTTCTCCCTCTGCCAGAAAAGAAAAAGATCTTGGGGGTTTTGCTATTTTGGAGCTTGAAGAACCCTCATATATGATCCGTTCACACCACCACTGCTAAACAGAGCAATTTGAGCCTAGATATAATTTTCATTTTTTCAAATGTTCTATGTTCTTCAAAGTGATTTTTCTTTCGAAAAGATATTTTCACCTGGTCATTCTCACCACCTTCTTGTGCACCTCTTAATTTTCTGCGGGACAGATTTACACACTCCAGATGCTGAGCTGGGGCTGCTATAATTCCACCCGCCACATCTGGCTCTTTGGCACGCTAGGCCAGAAGCTTCAAAGTTACATCTCTGCACCGTACGTGGTTAGACTGCTAGCTGCTGCTCTCTCTCCTTGGATGTAATTTTCCTTTGATTCACCTATAATTCTGAAGAATTGATGCATTTGTATCCATTTTGAATAAGGTTCTATACAAATGTTGCATTTGATCTCTGAGCAGACCGTTTTATTTCCTCGTATGTGGCCTCGCCTTTAATTCAGGTATGAGCCTCAGAGCAACTCAGAGCCACTGTGCCTGCTTCAGTGCACAAGCAGTTTTGTTTGTTCCAAGTGCCCTGCTTTTTGTTCTTGGAGGAAAAAAGAAAGCGGTGAGGGCAGGGGAGTCATTCATTCCCCTGCATTTCAGAAGATGACGGACAGACAGCAGGACTTGGTGACTTCCACTCCCCCCCTTTCTCATTCAGGTGCCGCCTTACTATTTATGCCCCCTATTTTTGCAAACAACCGGATTCGGTGGGGAGGTAGAGGCCATGAAACGTGAAGTGTTACCACCGAGCATCATTCCTCAGAAGTGTGTTCCATAGAACATTCATCAGCTAGCTATTTTGAATAATCCCTTGCAAAGATCACAGTGCACACTGACGTACTAAATGCTCTGAGAAATCCTGAGGCATAGAAAAATACACACATCTGGTTGTCTTAGGCAGAATTTCCCAAGTTTGTTTGAATATAAACCCTTTTTTCATTTCACACCCATCAGCCTCCCATCAGAGCCCAGTCTGTGGACACTGTTGTGAAGGAATGTTCCTGATTTGCTTTAATGAGAACACCAGCCCTGACATAGCCCGATGGCTCCTGTAGGCGTGTTGGGATGCTGGACATTTACTGCAATGACGGTGACATTGTTCAAAGCAGTTGTGATCAAAGGAGGAATGTGGCTGATAGTAACCAATTTTCCTGAGCTCCTCAAACACCAGCAAAAAAAAAAAAAAATACAAAAACAAAAACAAAAAACAAAACAAAACAAAAAACAGACAAACAAAAAAACTGGTTTCAAACACCAGATGAATCCCAGAATAGTTTTCCTCAAAGAAACATCTCTTAAATAAAGTGAAGGAATAAAGTTATGGTATCCTAAGACAATTACTTGGTGAGGGGCAGATTTATTTCAATATCTAAATTCAGGTTAATTTACCTCAAAGCCTGTTGCAATCTTTTTACTTACACTTTGCAATGGCTGATATGTAGATATGGTTACAGAGGACCCCAACCTTCCTGAATTTAAGATTAACAAATTTATTCTTCATAAGCGACCCCAAAGGTCCATGCTATGTAGTATTTTTTCCAGTCTGCCAAGACCCACTGATAAATGGGTAACATATCACGTATCTAGTCCATGAGCCCAAATGA